>NW_026975113.1:2153211-2453211 GCF_030014295.1 Loxodonta africana
ATTGAGTTGTCCAATTCTGTAATTTTATTGTTAATCTTTGGGATTTCTGAATGCTGTCTCTCTGTGTATTCTTGCAGCTTATTAATTTTTCACTATGTTCTTGAATAATCTTTTCAATTTCTTCAACTGCTTTATCTGTGTGTTCCTTGACTTTTTCTGTAGATTGCCTTATTTCATTTCTGAGGTCATCCCTGATGTCTTGAAGCATTCTGTACATTCGTTTCTTATGTTCTATATCTGGCAACTCCAGGAATGTATCTTCATTTGGGAAAGATTTTGATTCTTTGATTTGGGGGTTTGTAGAAGCAATCATGGTCTGCTTCTTTATGTGATTTGATATCGACTGCTGTCTCCAAGCCATCTATGAGTTATTGTAATGATTTATTTTATATTTGCTTGCTGAGTCTTATCTTCTTGTTTTCTTTTGTTTTGTTTCAATACACCCAGATGGACTACTAGAATGAGCTAACTTAATTGTTGGAGCTTTTGAATTGCTTATTCCTGTTACCAGCTGGTTTGAGCTGTTACCCAGTATATGAGCCGATGTGTCCATTCACTATGCTTGAATAGAATCAGCTCAGGTGTTCTGATAGTGGGTCAGCTAGTGTGTGGTGTAGGCTCTCTGCTACTAACTTAGAGGAGTAGTGGTGATGGGTGTATGTACTGGTTTCTTGTAATGGCAGGGGGTCACACTCTGAGAAGGGCAGGGTGTGGACAGCCTTCCCCCAAGTGCCAGTGAGGAAAGAGCATCTATGTTCTCTAGAGTGGTCTGGTGGGTGGGCTCTGCAGCTGTACCTTAGGCACCCAATGCTTGTACCTCTAAAAATTGGTAGGCATTGCTATCCTCTGACCCCTTTAGCAGGTGGTTAGGTGGTGTGGATGGAGCCTCAGCCCTCAGTTCCATGCTACAGATCAGTGAGGTCTCTGTTTAATAGGTGGAGTGGTCCAAAACTTGCCTTCCCACTGCTCAGCTACAACAATTACAGCTGATCTCTAAAAGAATTGCCTTTGCATTAAAATAGCCACCTGGTTCCAGGTAGGGGTGAAAGCCAAAGACTGTGGATCTCTTATGCCTGAATGGCGCTTGTTCTGTAATGCTATTCCAGTTTAGAGAAATTAGGAAAGGATTTTTCATCTGATTGTTAGTTGCTGCTTTTCCAGGCCAGGAGAATGGGTTAGAAAAGAAAAAAAAAAACCTGCAAAGCACTTCAATCTCTGGCCCAGGGAATTCCAATGTTAATGAAGCCGGCTGGGGCAGGGAGGGGAGGGATCAGATAGATCGGAGGTAGTAAATTAGATAAACTCACTTCTCTTGTGTGGTGAGGACTGTTTTATCTGAGATTCCGGAGGAGTGTGTAGCCCGTGTGCATGGGCTAGGTCCCTGTGGAGATTGCCCAGGGGGTTAGCACTGCATCCCTGTTTGCCTTGTCTCAGGAAGCCATGATCATCTCCATAGCTCTGCTTCCAAGACTCCGCAAGGGTTCAGGTCTGGGACGTGGCTTGCCTGGCTCTGGAACTGGTCGCTTCTTCAGCGAGCGGTTTCTCATTCCCCTGAGGCCTCGGGGCTGGGGAGCAGCTCACCTGACTCCGGGACTGCACCCTCCTTCGGTACGTGGATTCTCACTTCCCTATTACTCAGGTCAATTCCCTAGTTCTCAGTTTGATGGTCAGCGTTCCTAGATTGCCATGTATGTGATTGCTTCACTTGTTTTTCTGAATCTTTGTTGCAAGAGGGGTCAGCTGGAGCTTCCGCGCAGTCAGCCATCTTGGTACCCCCCCCAATTTTTTTAAATGAGTTGAAATTCTGTGCCACATTTATCTCCCATGCTGTCAGAATCCATCTATTGTGGCCCTGATCACAAGGGATGGTAGTGGTATCTGGCACCATCGAGTTCTTCTGGCCTCAGGGTAGATTAGCTCGAGGTTTGTTTAGACTTTGTCTTGTAGGCAAGTTTCTCCTTTGAGTCTTTGGTTTTCTACATTGCCTTTTGCTGCAGATGAATAGAGAACAACAGTTGTATCATGGAAGGCCACTCACAAGCTTTTAAAACCACAAACACTACTCAGCAAATGAGGATATAAAACATAACTGTATGAACTATATCATGCCAAGATGTTCTATGAGACTCTGGTCCTAATAACTTAAAATCCAGAAAACCAATCCTGCAGGTTTCATCTCAGCGTCCTCTTCCTCTGATAGGGTGATCTGACCTTCTTTATTTTCCCCCATGTCGTGTGCAACATCAAACAACACCAGAGGGTGTCATGTGACCATGATGGACCCCAGTTGACTGCACATAGGCCTCCTACCTCACTTGTACCCACTCAAGGACTTCTGCACCTTATGGCGACTCTCTTTCCTTTTGGTGGATTCTACTGCGTAAAAGTGTACTGACACCTCTTTCTGGAATGATCAAGTAACTTCTTCTCTGTACTACAAATGGATCCCTTGTAGCCTGGCCAGTCTGCTTTATATGTTCAGTGTAGCATTATTCCCAACATGATGACCGTACTTTGTAGTAATTACGTACTCTTTTTTTGGCAGAGTGGTGATCGGCCTTCTTTTATATTGTAAAATACCACATATTTTACAATATAAAATGTGGAGATCCAGTTGTCCCAGCATCATTTGTTGAAGGGACTATTCTTTGCCCATGGAATGGGCTTGCATCATTGTTGAAACAAATTTTATATTAAATACAATATTTAATAATTCATGCTAGGTTTCATAGGTTTCTTTTCCTTTGGTTTTGAATATTCTTTTTCTTGTTGCTTTGTTTTCAGCAATGACTCCCTATGCTTTGTGCCTTCAGTTCTCCGAACCATTAATCTGCTCTCTATCTTTGCGTGTTGTAGATTTTCATGTAAGTAGGATCACGCAATAATTGTTCTTGGGATTTCAGTTACTTCATGCATAACAATGTTTTCAAGGTTCATCCATTTATTGCAAGTAACAGAACTCCACTGCTCTTGTGGCTGCATAATATTGCATGTATGTATTTGTCATGTTTTGCTTATCCAATCATCTTTTGATGGACACTTGGGTTGTTTCCACCTTTTTCATTCAGTGAATAATGCTACAATGAACGTGAGTGTCCAAGTACCTGTTCTTACTTTCAGTTCATTTGTGTACATGCCTAGGAGTGGAATTACAAGGCATATGGTAATTCTGTGTTAAATTATTTGAGGAGCCACCAAAGTGTATTTTACAGTGGCTGCAGCACATCATATCCCCAGTAGCAATGCACTCCCCGTTTGTCCACATCCTCACCAAATCTTTTTTTTTTTTTTCCTTGTTTGTTCGTTTTTATTCTGGCAACATCCATCGATGTGATAAGGAATGATACCTCTCTGTCATTTTGATTTGCATTTCCCCACTGACTGATAATATTGAACATCTTTTCATGTGCTTACTGGCGATTTGTATATTTTCTTTGGAATAATGCCTTAAAGTCTTTTGTCCATTTTTTAAGATGGGTTGTTGGTGTTTTTGTATTTAGCTCTAGGCAGTCTATATATCAGGATATGAAACCCTTAAGCAGAGTAGAGATTCCGAGCACATTCTCACAATCAGTAGTTGTCTTCACTTTCCATTTTCTCGATAATGCTCATTGATGCACAAAAGATTTAAATATTCACCAAGAGAAATTTATCTATTGTTTCCTGCGTCATATCTAAGAAGATGTGGGAAAAAAATCCTAAAATATAACCCTGGGTTATACTTCTAAGAGTTTTATGGTTTTAGCTCTCATATTCAGGTCATTGATCCTTTTAGAGCTAATTTTTGTATTTGATGTAGAGTATGTGTCCAACTTCATACTTTTCCATGTGGAGATCCAGTTGTCCCAGCATCATTTGTTGAAGGGACTATTCTTTTCCCATGGAATGGGCTTGCATCATTGTTGAAACAAATTCGGCAAAGATGTATGAATTCATTTCTGGGCACCCTATTCCTTTAGTCTCTATGTCTATCCTAATGCCAGTACAAAACTGTTTTGTTTACTGTGTGTTTGTAGTGATACTTTAAATCTTGAAGTGTGAGCCCCATACTTTCTTCTTCTTTTCTAAAATTGTTTTGTATATTCAGAGCCCTGTGTGTTTGCAATATTTATGTTATACAGACTTGGTAGATATTCTTGAGTTCTTGCATGTTTGTTTTTCTCTGTTTTACTGAATTTGTAAGTGGTAAGACATGAATTCTGGGAATTAGGAGAGAGTAATAGGAGATTCTCAGCATCTTGACCCAGGACTGAAAATTCCACATCAGGATTGCATGAAGGAGATTGCCAGAAGGGCTGGTGATGAACAGAGCTGGGAGATCTGGGGCTCATTTTTGTGAGATCTATGTCATGGGTTGGAGAGAGAATGTACCCTGAAGAATCAAGTCCTTCTATGATGGAGAAAAGTGAAGCATGCTTGGCTGTGCCCTGGCTGCCATCAAGGGCACAAGGAGGGTCAAGGTAGCAGAGTCCATAGCATCACAGTTTTGGGAGATGGGCAGGGCCAGCATGTTCTCTGAATGAAGCTACTTTCCCAACATCACGGTGCTCATCAATAGTGTGGAAGTGTCTTTTTATAATAAGAACTCCCCACACAGCCATTTAATGAGACCATGGGTAAAGAGGTCTCATCACAGAGACAGATGTCAATCCTCTTCCTGTTCAAAAATATAAGAAGTCCTCAGGGGCTTCTCACCAGCTCTACCTTGTGGCCTCCGAATGGTGACTGCCAAAATCAGCAGAGCCTAAAGCTATTCCTCACTAAGTACCTGAAAGACAACAGTGAGGTGATGCAGAATCCATGCTCTAAATGTTGGTTGGATGATGGTTACACGATGGTATTTAAATTATAAATTGAAATGGGCAAGTTCCATTGCATGCAAATTACACTTCAGAGGAGATTAATTGTAACGGAAAGAATTTTTTTTTTTTTTAACTGCATCAATGCCTTATTTGTAACAGTAAAAGACTATACAATTTGAAACCATGGGAAGTCCCCGGCACAAAGGAATAAGGATCCGGCTAGTGATCGAAAGGTTGGTAGTTTGAGCCTACACAGAGGCTTCCTGAAACAAATGCCTGGTGATCTCCTTAAGAAACTCAATCACTAAATACCCCATGGAACACTGTTGTGAAATGCTTGGGATCACCATGAGTCAGAATTAACCTAACAACACTGGCTTTTTTTTCTTTTGGAACCAACCTGGGTTCCTCTTACTGACTCGTGACCTTGGATGAGTTGTTCCCCATATGTACAACGGGAATGGTCTCTAAATCATGAGATAATTTTGACATTTAACTGTATCTTTAACAATCACTGAGAAAAATCTCGCATGAAATATTCAGCAAATGATAGCAGATACAAATATTATTGTTGTTTTGTGTTAATGTCCTAGTCCAAGTGAAGACAAGGACACTCTTTCTGCCTTTAGAAAAGCACAGTCAACAGGGAATAGGAACACTGGAACAGTGACATGCAGTTCAGGGTGAGAGCATGATAAAGTCGTAATGGTTAGTGGGTCCTGCTCCCAGGGTGTTTGGTGTGGGGGTGCGAGAGTGGGCTGGGGAAAGGGCAGTGCAGTGAAAGGAGACGTGGAGGCACCAGGATTCATGGTCATATTCGGTTCCAGCACTGGAGTTGCTGTTGTGACAAAGGAAAAGTGCAAATGGAGGTGGAGGAAAGGCAACCAGGTGTTAGGTCATCCGAATTCCCTGCCTGGTCACTGGGAATCAGCGCAATGAATCTCAAGTGATGAGTGGCAGTATGGAACGAGGAAATGGTAAATATTGGAAAAGTCCCTGCAGTGAATTTTATGTTCCTTCCCTCCAGTTGAGAAGTTTCCCAGTAGAGAACTTGTGAGCAGTTCAACCAGACCCCCAGGCCTCTGAGTACCCAGAAGTAAGAGACCCAAGGTGTCACTGACTCTCAGAGCCTGTCTCAGGAATTCCTGACAGACACCCTGCCATCCTCATATGCTCTTTCCAACACATGGAACAGGGTTGACATCCACTCTGTCTGAAATGCCCCCAGCAAGCTCAATAGCAGGGAACGGACCTTCTAAAGTGAAAGACATCCTCCAGAATTTCTTGAAGGACTGAGCCTTCAAATGAGTGGTTTCCCCATCTGCTACCTAGTGTTTCTTTTCATGATGCACGGTATAAAACCCCTTTCCTTTTTTGCCAACATCCTGTTTCATTTTTCCCATCTGCCTCTTCATTCTCCCCTGGTGGGATGTCCTTGGTGATATCAAGAGTTTACTCCTTACTTCTGCTCAGAGAGCTTGTCCCCAAGGGAAGTGTCAAATTTGAATTTCCAAAGGTTGAGGGGGTGGCAGGGGTCTGATAACACAACACACTACCTCCCCACCAACTTACCTCCTGCTGAAGTCATCTCCACAGGCTTGGTCACTGACCACAGCTGTCTGGCAAGCTTCAGCATGTGAAGTCGCCACATCCTGGACTCAGTATGATCTGGCTCCAACAGATGTTCAGAGATCCAAGGAAAGGAGGGAGAAGTTTCAATCTAGACAGGAGTAGAATGTAGGACTCAAGACATTCTACGGTGGGGGAGGGGCGGAGGGCATGTTGGGATGAGGAGACATTCCTGAAGGGGACCTGACAGGCAAAATGCTACAAAACAAAACAAAAACACTACCGTCTGTTTCCTTCAAATTACATTGCCAACACAACTGGTATGAACCTCTTAGGGCCATTTGTGGGTTCTTTCTCTTATCGACAGCACAAAGGCTGTACTCTAGACTTCTTATCAACGTATCTACTTTTGTGCCCCTAAACTCACCCTGCTCCTTACTCAAGGTGGTAGGTTCTTGCATTATTACAAGGGCACCAATACTTCATGAACAAAATTTGGGAAACGTTGTCTAATGAAGGCTGGGGTACATATGACAACAAGGAAACTCAGTGTTTGAAATTAGGATTGTCTCAGAAGTTCCATTGTGTTTCGAGTGTGTATGCACACAGTGCGTGTATTGATTTAGGAAATAATATTGGAGTCATTATTCCCTCTCCTTGAGTACAGAAAAGGTGACCCAGCTGAAGCTGGGCTCACAAGGGCTTGCAAGGACTCGCAGGGACACATCAAGTGTGCCCCGAGGCATGAAGACAATAGCTAAGATAATCTTGGAAAATATCTTTTAGGGAGCCTTTTGGAAAAGCCAGGACAGAAAAGACTTTCCACTCTTATCTTTTTCTATTAACATTTAGTGGATAGAAATTTGTTGGACCATTGAAGACCTGCCTGACTGTCAATACTGAAACCTGTGCCAATGATTGTTGAGAGGGACAGTTCGCAATGTAGGATCACAATTTCTAGCCAACCTGTGAACAGGTGAAGCTTTCAATGGTTTTGCCCATGTGGTAGTGTTAATATATACAGATGACTTCGTAATGTTCTTTGGACTCAGATAGGCATGGCTGTGGCAGCATGCTTGTCCATTTTCCCATTCTTGCTTATTCTGTAATATTTCCTTGGACTTGGGCAGACATGGCTCTGCCAGCATGCTTGGCTGCTTTTCAATTTTTGCCTCTTTGAATGTATGCCGAAAAAAAACTTTCTTTTTGCTCTCACTAAACTTTGTGATGTTTTCACCTACAACAGTATGCATCATTGTTTAGGAAGCAGTCCTTGTGTCCCAAAATTCCTGTCCACTACTGAAAGCTCTGGGAGCTCCAGCATGACCAGCCTTACTCATGATCCTCTTTCCGGATAAGCTCCACGGCCTCAAAGGAAGGCCAGCAGCCTCTAGTTCCATGACCAAAAGTAGGTTCTTGTTGCTTCTCAGGTTATTTTATTTTATATTTGTGTTTAAGTTTGTATTTCTGACAATGAATGTAATTCAATAATTGTACATAATTATTTCAAAAGTCAGACAGTTCCAGATAGCTTCTTCAGTGACAGCTCTTCTCCCGGCACCTTTGTCTTGGCAACCAAATGTTGTTTTCACATTACCTAGTGTGTAGGCATTAAGGAAATAACACGGGCTGCCATGTATTCCTAATCACAACACAGAAGAAAAAGTAAACTGAAGTACATATATTGAGGACCTTTTCCTTAGGAGATCTCTTACATTCATTCCTAGAAGATTTGTAGAGCCAGGGGACACTGAGAGAATGATATAGTGCATGTAAAAATGCAAATACAATGTAGTAGGAAGTGCCAAAGGCAGGTGATGTGAAAATCAAACATTTCTTATTGCAAGGCAGCCTAGGATGTTTGAATGAACAGCAGGGCTGCCTGAGGCAAAACTGACCCTTGGGTGACGGATTTCTTCCTTTTTAGAGGCAGCACAGCTGTCTGCCCTGTCTGGTAGGAAGGCTGGGAGGTTAAGTCTGGAATCAGGGGTTTTACAAAGAGCAAGCTTGAGAGGGTTCACATGTCAATCGAGTTTATTTCTCATTTTAGGAACGGCCTCTTAAGCAGCAATCTTTGGATTTGGACTAAGCGTGCATTTCTTAAATGGGAGTGTATTTGCTTAGGTCTTATATATCAGAAAGTATAACGAATCCTGGAGCTTTATTTGATTCCATAAATATTTTAAATTTTCTTTTTATTGTGGTCAATATATATGTAACAACACACGTGTGATTCCCACCTTCTTCACATGCACAATTCAGTGACACTGTGTTCATCATGTTGTGCAAGCACCACCGCCGTCTGTTCTAAGCGTGTTACTTTTTTTTTTTAAAAACTTTTATTAAGCTTCAAGTGAACGTTTACAAATCCAGTCTGTCACATATAAGTTTACATACATCTCACTCCCTACTCCCACTTGCTCTCCCCCTCTTGAGTCAGTCCTTTCAGTCTCTCCTTTCTTGACAATTTTGCCAGCTTCCCTCTCTCTCTATCCTCCCATTCCCCCTCCAGACAAGAGTTGCCAACACAATCTCAAGTGTCCACCTGATATAATTAGCTCACTCTTCATCAGCATCTCTCTCCCACTCGCTGACCAGTCCCTTTCATTTCTGATGAGTTGTCTTCGGGGATGGTTCCTGTCCTGTGTCAACTGAAGGTCTGGGGAGCATGGCCGCCGGGATTCCTCCAGTCTCAGTCAGACCATTAAGTTTGGTCTTTTTATGAGAATTTGGGGTCTGCATCCCACTGATCTCCTGCTCCCTCAGGGGTCCTCTGCTGTGCTCCCTGTCAGGGCAGTCATCGATTGTGGCCGGGCACCAACTAGTTCTTCTGGTCTCAGGATGATGTAGGTCTCTGGTTCATGTGGCCCTTTCTGTCTCTTGGGCTCTTAGTTGTCGTGTGGCCTTGGTGTTCTTCATTTTCCTTTGCTCCAGGTGGGTTGAGACCAATTGCTGCATCTTAGATGGCCGCTTGTTAGCATTTAAGACCCCAGACGCCACATTTCAAAGTGGGATGCAGAATGATTTCATAATAGAATTATTTTGCCAATTGACTTAGAAGTCCCCGCAAACCATGTTCCCCAGACCCCCGCAGTTGCTCCGCTGACCTTTGAAGCATTCATTTTATCCCGGAAACTTCTTTGCTTTTGGTCCAGTCCAATTGAGCTGACCTTCCATGTATTGAGTATTGTCTTTCCCTTCACCTAAAGCAGTTCTTATCTACTGATTAATCAATAAAAAACCCTGTCCCACCCTCCCTCCCTCCCTCCCCCCCTCATAACCACAAAAGTATGTGTTCTTCTCAGGTTTACTGTTTCTCAAGATCTTATAATAGTGGTCTTATACAATATTTGTCCTTTTGCCTCTGACTCATTTCGCTCAGCATAATGCCTTCCAGGTTCCTCCATGTTATGAAATGTTTCAGAGATTCGTCACTGTTCTTTATCGATGCGTAGTATTCCATTGTGTGAATATACCACAATTTATTTACCCATTCATCCGTTGATGGACACCTTGGTTGCTTCCAACTTTTTGCTATTGTAAACAGAGCTGCAATAAACATGGGTGTGCATGTATCTGTTTGTATGAAGGCTCTTGTATCTCTAGGGTATATTCCTAGGAGTGGGATTTCTGGGTTGTATGGTAGTTCTATTTCTAACTGTTTAAGATAACGCCAGATAGATTTCCAAAGTGGTTGTACCATTTCACATTCCCACCAGCAGTATATGAGAGTTCCAATCTCTCCGCAGCCTCTCCAACATTTATTATTTTGTGTTTTTTGGATTAATGCCAGCCTTGCTGGTGTGAGATGGAATCTCATCGTAGTTTTAATTTGCATTTCTCTAATGGCTAATGATCGAGAGCATTTTCTCATGTATCTGTTGGCTGCCTGAATATCTTCTGTAGTGAAATGTGTGTTCATATCCTTTGCCCACTTCTTGATTGGGTTGTTTGTCTTTTTGTGGTTGAGTTTTGACAGAATCATGTAGATTTTAGAGATCAGGCGCTGGTCGGAGATGTCATAGCTGAAAATTCTTTCCCAGTCTGTAGGTGGTCTTTTTACTCTTTTGGAGAAGTCTTTAGATGAGCATAGGTGTTTGATTTTTAGGAGCTCCCAGTTATCGGGTTTCTCTTCATCATTTTTGGTAATGTTTTGTATTCTGTTTATACCTTGTATTAGGGCTCCTAGGGTTGTCCCAATTTTTTCTTCCATGATCTTTATCGTTTTAGTCTTTATGTTTAGGTCTTTGATCCACTTGGAGTTAGTTTTTGTGCATGGTGTGAGGTATGGGTCCTGTTTCATTTTTTTGCAAAGGGATATCCAGTTATGCCAGCACCATTTGTTAAAAAGGCTATCTTTTCCCCAGTTAATTGACACTGGTCCTTTGTCAAATATCAGCTGCTCATACGTGGATGGATCTATGTCTGGGTTCTCAATTCTGTTCCATTGGTCTATGTGTCTGTTGTTGTACCAATACCAGGCTGTTTTGACTACTGTGGCTGTATAATAGGTTCTGAAGTCAGGTAAGGTGAGGTCTCCCACTTTCTTCTTATTTTTCAGTAGTGCTTTGCTTATCCGGGGGTTCTTTCCCTTCCATATGAAATTGGTGATTTGTTTCTCTATCCCCTTAAAATATGACATTGGAATTTGGATGGGAAGTGCGTTAAATGTATAGATGGCTTTTGGTAGAATAGACATTTTTACTATGTTAAGTCTTCCTATCCATGAGCAGGGTATGTTTTTCCACTTAAGTATGTCCTTTTGAATTTCTTGTAGTAGAGCTTTGTAGTTTTCTTTATATAGGTCTTTTACATCCTTGGTAAGATTTATTCCTAAGTATCTTATCTTCTTGGGGGCTACTGTGAATGGTATTGATTTGGTTATTTCCTCTTCGGTGTTCTTTTTGTTGATGTAGAGGAATCCAAGTGATTTTTGTATGTTTATTTTATAACCTGAGACTCTGCCAAACTCTTCTATTAGTTTCAGTAGTTTTCTGGAGGATTCCTTACGGTTTTCTGTGTATATAATCATGTCATCTGCAAATAGTGATAACTTTACTTCTTCCTTGCCAATCCGGATACCTTTTATTTCTTTGTCTAGCCTAATTGCCCTGGCTAGGACTTCTAGCATGATGTTGAATAAGAGCAGTGATAAAGGGCATCCCTGTCTGGTTCCCGTTCTCAAGGGAAATGCTTTCAGGTTCTCTCCATTTAGAGTGATATTGGCTGTTGGCTTTGCATAGATGCCCTTTATTATGTTGAGGAATTTTCCTTCAATTCCTATTTTGGTAAGAGTTTTTATCATGAATGGGTGTTGGACTTTGTCAAATGCCTTTTCTGCATCAATTGATAAGATCATGTGGTTTTTGTCTTTTGTTTTATTTATGTGATGGATTACATTAATGGTTTTTCTGATATTAAACCAGCCTTGCATACCTGGTATAAATCCCACTTGATCAGGGTGAATTATTTTTTTGATGTGTTGTTGGATTCTATTGGCTAGAATTTTGTTGAGGATTTTTGCATCAATGTTCATGAGGGATATAGGTCTATAATTTTCTTTTTTTGTAATGTCTTTACCTGGTTTTGGTATCAGGGAGATGGTGGCTTCATAGAATGAGTTGGGTAGTACTCCGTCATTTTCTATGCTTTGGAATACCTTTAGTAGTAGTGATGTTAACTCTTCTCTGAAAGTTTGGTAGAACTCTGCAGTGAAGCCGTCCGGGCCAGGGCTTTTTTTTTTGTTGGGAGTTTTTGGATTACCGTTTCAATCTCTTTTTTTGTTATGGGTCTATTTAGTTGTTCTACTTCTGAATGTGTTAGTTTAGGTAGGTAGTGTTTTTCCAGGAATTCATCCATTTCTTCTAGGTTTTCAAATTTGTTAGAGTACAATAATTCATAATAATCTGAAATGATTCTTTTAATTTCATTTGGTTCTGTTGTGATGTGGTCCTTCTCATTTCTTATTCGGGTTATTTGTTTCCTTTCCTGTATTTCTTTAGTCAGTCTAGCCAATGGTTTATCAATTTTGTTAATTTTTTCAAAGAACCAGCTTTTGGCTTTGTTAATTCTTTCAATTGTTTTTCTGTTCTCTAATTCATTTAGTTCAGCTCTAATTTTTATTACTTGTTTTCTTCTGGTGCCTGATGGATTCTTTTGTTGCTCAGTTTCTATTTGTTCAAGTTGTAGGGACAGTTCTCTGCTTTTGGCTCTTTCTTCTTTTTGTATGTGTGCATTTATTGATATAAATTGGCCTCAGAGCACTGCTTTTGCTGTGTCCCAGAGGTTTTGATAGGAAGTATTTTCATTCTCGTTGCTTTCTATGAATTTCCTTATTCCCTCCTTAATGTCTTCTATAACCCAGTCTTTTTTCAGAAGGGTGTTGTTCATTTTCCAAGTATTTGATTTCTTTTCCCTAGTTTTTCTGTTATTGATCTCTAGTTTTATTGCCTTGTGGTCTGAGAAGATGCTTTGTAATATTTCGATGTTTTGGACTCTGCAAAGGTTTGTTTTATGACCTAATATGTGGTCTATTCTAGAGAATGTTCCATGTGCGCTAGAAAAAAAAGTATATTTTGCAGCAGTTGGGTGGAGAGTTCTGTATAAGTCAATGAGGTCAAGTTGGCTGATTGTTGTAATTAGATCTTCCGTGTCTCTGTTGAGCTTCTTGCTGGATGTCCTGTCCTTCTCCGAAAGTGGTGTGTTGAATTCTCCTACTATAATTGTGGAGGTATCTATCTCGGTTTTCAATTCTGTTAAAATTTGATTTATGTATCTTGCAGCCCTGTCATTGGGTGCATAAATATTTAATATGGTTATGTCTTCCTGATTAATTGTCCCTTTTATCATTATATAGTGTCCTTCTTTATCCTTTGTGGTGGATTTAAGTCTAAAGTCTATTTTGTCAGAAATTAATATTGCTACTCCTCTTCTTTTTTGCTTATTGTTTGCTTGATATACTTTTTTCCATCCTTTGAGTTTTAGTTTGTTTGTGTCTCTAAGTCTAAGGTGTGTCTCTTGTAGAGCAGCATATAGATGGATCGTGTTTCTTTATCCAGTCTGTGACTCTCTGTCTCTTTATTGGTGCATTTAGTCCATTTACATTCAGGTTAATTATAGATAAATAAGTTTTTAGTGCTGTCATTTTGATGCCTTTTTATGTGTGTTGTTGACAATTTCATTTTTCCACATACTTTTTTGTGCTGAGGCGTTTTTCTTAGTAAATTGTGAGATCCTCATTTTCATAGTGCTTGACTTTATGTTAGTTGAGTCGTTACGTTTTTCTTGGTTTTTATCTTGAGTTATAGAGTTGTTATACCTTTTTGTGGTTACCTTATTATTTACCCCTATTTTTCTAAGTAAAAACCTAACTTGTATTGTTCTATATCGCCTTGTATCACTCTCCATATGGCAGTTCAATGCCTCCTGTATTTAGTCCCTCTTTTTGATTATTGTGATCTTTTACTTATTGACTTCCATGATTCCCTGTTATGTGTATTTTTTTTAAATTAATCTTAATTTGTTTTTGTGATTTCCCTATTTGAGTTGCTATCAGGACGTTCTGTTTTGTGACCTTGTGTTGTGCTGATATCTGATATTATTGGTTCTCTGACCAAACAATATCCTTTAGTATTTCTTGTAGCTTTGGTTTGTTTTTTGCAAATTCTCTAAACTTGTGTTTGTCTGTAAATATCTTAATTTCGCCTTCATATTTCAGAGAGAGTTTTGCTGGATATATGATCCTTGGCTGGCAGTTTTTCTCCTTCAGTGTTCTGTATATGTGGTCCCATTCCCTTCTTGCCTGCATGGTTTCTGCTGAGTAGTCAGAACATATTCTTACTGATTCTCCCTTGAAGGAAACCTTTCTTTTCTCCCTGGCTGCTTTTAAAATTTTCTGTTTATCTTTGGTTTTGGTGAGTTTGATGATAATATGTCTTGGTGTTTTTCTTTTTGGATCAATCTTAAATGGGGTTCGATGAGCATCTTGGATAGATATCCTTTCGTCTTTCATAATGTCAGGGAAGTTTTCTGTCAGGAGTTCTTCAACTATTTTCTCTGTGTTTTCTGTCCCCCCTCCCTGTTCTGGGACTCCAATCACCCGCAGGTTATCTTTCTTGATAGAGTCCCACATAATCCTTAGGGTTTCTTCATTTTTTTAAATTCTTTTATCTGATTTTTTTTCAGCTATGTTGGTGTCGAGTCCCTGGTCCTCCAGATGTCCCAGTCTGCATTCTAATTGCTCGAGTCTGCTCCTCTGAGTTCCTAGTGCGTTGTCTAATTCTGTTATTTTATTGTTAATCTTTTGGATTTCTACATGTTGTCTCTCTATGGATTCTTGCAACTTATTAATTTTTCCACTGTGTTCTTGAATAATCTTTTTGAGTTCTTCAACAGTTTTATCAGTGTGTTCCTTGGCTTTTTCTGCAGTTATCCTAATTTCATTTGTGATATCATTAAGCATTCTGTAAATTAGTTTTTTATATTCTGTATCTGATAATTCCAAGATTGTGTCTTCATTTGGGAAAGATTTTGATTCTTTTGTTTGGGGGGTTGGAGAAGCTGTCATGGTCTGCTTCTTTAAGTGGTTTGATATGGATTGTTGTCTCCGAGCCATCACTGGGAAACTAGTTTTTCCAGAAAATCCGCTAAAAAAAAATGCAGTCAGATCCCTATCAGAGTTCTCCCTCTGGCTCAGGCTATTCAGATGTTAATGAAGCCGCCTGGGGAGGGTGGGGGAGGGAACAGAGAGATAGGAGAGTAGCACCTCAGAATATAGCCAGAGTTGCTTGTCTTGCTTGGAATGACTATTATATCTGAGACTCCCGCGGGGCACGTCGCCTATGTGTGCTGGCTGTGTGGAGATTGCCCCCGGGGGGTCTGGCCCGCTGGAGTCACGGTCAGATCCTCCGCTTCCAGCCTCACGCCCAGCGTCAAGGCTCCCCTACTGGGACGGTGCACTCTCGACTCCAAAATCAGTCGCTGCCTCCCGGGGACTTCTCGTCCCTCCAGCCACGCGGTCGTGCCACCTCCGAGAACCAGTTGGGCCTCCTCCCGGGGTTAGTTCAGATGGGTGGAGCAGGTCCCCGTGCTTGTGCCGTGACCGAGTGTTCCGGCTGGGACGCTGTTCTCCCTGCTCCAATACCAGTCGCTGCCTCCCAGGGACTTCTTCTACCGGCTGCGTCCCACGCCGCCCGCGCGACCCGGCTGGTCCCCTTCCCGGGGTTAGTTCAGGGGGGTGGAGCAACTCTCCGTGTTTATGCCATACCTGCGTCCAGTCCAAATCCCTGCGGGACGGTTCCCCGGCTCGGACGCTGCTCTTTCTGCTCCAAGACCAGTCACTGCCTCCCGGGGACTTCTCCTACCGGCTGCATCCCACGCCGCCCGTGGAACCGGCTGGTCCCCCTCCCGGGGTTAGTTCAGGGGGGTGGAGCTGCTCTCTGTGCTTGTGCCGTACCTGACTGGTACGCTGGCTCCAGGCTCTGGAAACAATCGCTGCTTCCCCGTATTAGTTCGTTCTCTGTCTCTAAATCTGTGTTTGTTGTTCAGGGTTCGTAGATTGTTATGTATGTGATCGATTCACTTGTTTTTCCGTGTCTTTGTTGTAAGAGGGATCCGAGGTAGCGTCTGCCTAGTCCACCATCTTGGCTCCGCCTCGTGTGTTACTTTTTAAAAAATAATATTTTACTGTGTTTTAGGTTCCCATTCAACAATTTCTCCACAATTTGTTCGGTGACATTGGTTACATTCTTCACAATTCTTGAACATTGTCCTTATTTACATTCTGGTTTTTCTGTTTCCTATAATCTCGTTTCCCTGACTCTGACATTCTCATCTTTGTTTAAATTGTTGACCGTCTGGTCCCATATAGGTGATTTTTAAGGAGCACAGTGTTTACAGGTGATGTTCATTATTTTGGGAGCCAGTCTGTTATTCAGGTACAAGGTGACCTCAGGGGTTTGATCAGTTCAAAATTTGAAGAGTATTTCAGGGCAGTGATTTTGGGGAGTCCTCAAATCTGAACCAGTCCAGTAAACTTGTTTTTTTTTTTTAATGAATTTGAGATTTTGTTTCACATTTTTCTCCCATTCTGTCATAATCCATCTATTGTGGCCCTAATCACAAGGAATGGTAGTGATAGCTGGGCACTAGCTAGTTTTTCTGGTCTCAGGGCAGATGAGGCCGTGGTTTCTGTAAACTATTTGTCTTGTAGACAAGTTTTTTAAATCTTTGGCTTCCTACATTCTGTTTTGCTGCAGACAAGTAGTAGAGACCAATAGTTGTAACTTAGAAGGCCGCTATCAAGCTTTTGAAATCCCAGACACTATTCAGCAAACTAAGAGGTAAAATATAACTTTATGAACTATGTCATGCCAGTGGACGAAGATGTTTCGCGAGACCCTGGTCCTAACGCTTCAAATCCAGAAAAACAATTCCGTGAGGTGTTTGATTATATCTAAGAAATATTTATTACTATTTTCTCTATGTGATTTATTATATATATTAATATCCATGCATGTTTACACCTATATACACACTTATGTATACTTATATATACTTATACACATATATGCCTATGTGCATATATATATACTCACATATATATTTTTTGGTTGTTTTTGCTTATCTTTCAAAATTGTGTGTTACATGCTATCACCAACAAGTTCTTTTTCCTTGTGTACATTTTACTGACATGGTTTGCCTTCATCAAGCTGTATACATTTCACTCTCATTTGGTGTTACTTTTTCCATCACCAGAAATAACAAGTGTTTACTATCTAGTGAGTGAATTTTCATTTTCCCCCACCCCATCTCTGGTAACACTAATGAACATTATTTTCTATATATTTTTATTTGTTCATATCATTTCAAAAAAGTAATAACATACAATATTTGTTTTTTGTGACTGACTTATTTCACTCAAGGTAATGTCCTCCACGTTCCTTCATGTTCCAAGGTGTTTCGGGAACTCCTGGATTACTGAGTAGTATTTCCTTGTACGAATGTATGACAGTTTACTTATCCATTAATCGATCGATGGGCACTTAGGTTCTTCCATCGTTTTGCTACTGTGAATAGTGCTGCGATGAAAAACGTATCCTTATGTTTGTGTCACTTCTACCAGATTCCTAGGGCATATACCTGCAGTGGAATTGCTGGGTCATATAGCAGCTCCACTTCCAGTTTTTTGAGGAACCAGTAGGCTGTTTTGCAAAATGGCTGTATCATTTTGCATTTTCACCAGCAATGGACGAGGGGTTCAGATTTCCCCATGACACCTCCAACACTTGTTATCTTCCATTTTTTTATTATTATTTTTTTTTATCTTAGTCATCCTAGTGGGAGTGAAATGGTATCTCATTGTGGTTTTGATTTGCATTTCCCTGATGGCTAATGAAGTTGAGCATCTTCTCATGTGTCTGTTGGCCATTTGAATATTCCCTTTGGTGAAATGTCTTTTCATGTTCTTCGGCCAGTTTTTATATGGTTATTTGTCTTTTTGTTATTAAGTTGTAGAAGTTTGCTATATATTTTAGATATTAGACTCCAGTCACTTATATCCTTCCCAAATAATTTTTCCCAGCCTGTAGGCTGTCTCTTCTCTATTTTTATTGTCTTTTGATGAGCATAAGTATTTAACTTTTTATGAGGTCCCACTTACATATTATCTGATGCTTGTGCATTCATTATTGTGTTTGCTAATCTATCATTGAAAATTAGTTTGGTCCAAAAAGGTTTACTCCTATATTTTCTTCCAAGAACTGTATGGTTTTAGGCTTAAATCGAGGTCTTTGATCCATATTGATTTAATTTTTGTGTATGGTGTGAGGTATGGTTCTTGTTTTATTTATCTGCTTGGGGAAATCCAGTTTAGCCAGCACCATTTGTTGAAGAGACTACTCTTTTTCCTTTAAATGGATTTGGCTCACTTGCTGAAAATCAGTTGACCATAGAGGTTTGGATTTATTTCTGGGTTTTCAATTCTGTTGCCTTGGTCTGTGTGTCTGTCATTTAACCAGTACCAGGCTGCTTTGATCTACTGTAGTTTTGTAATATGTTTGGAAGTCAGGAAATGTGAGGTCTGCTACTTCATTCTTTTTCAAAATTGCTTTCACCATCCGGGGTCTCTTGTCTTTAAATAGAAAAATGAGGATTTTTTTTTCCATTTCTGTAATGAATGGTGTAGGAATTTTGATTAGGGTTTTGTTCTCTCTGTAGATCACTTTGTGTAGTACTGACATCTTGATTATATTAAGTCTTCCAATCCATGAGCACAGAATGTCTTTCCATCTATTTAGGCCTTCTTTAGTATCTTTCAGCTGTATTTTATAATTTCACTGTAGAAGCCTTTTACATCTCGGGGTACGTTTATTCCTATATATTTTATTCTCTTAGATGCTATTGTAAATGGAGTTGTTTTCACTCCATAAATATTTATTTTAGAATAGAAGTTCCATAAATTTTATTATCCGACTTGTATATGCTAAGGATGCATCTTAAGCCATTCAGCTTGTGAGGAGCAAGGACCTAGGCGAGGCCAGGGGCTACTTTCTGGGACCTGCCCCTCAACTGTCTTAGTCAAGGTAACAAGTACATTTCAGACAAAACCTTGGTACATCAATATTTATTGTGAAATGTCTATGTATTAAATAAATGCAGCATGAAAAATACTGTGTGACAATAAATACAGTAGGAAAAACCTAAGAATGGAGTCAGAAGAAAGCATATCTTACAGTGTTTCCCAGGTCTAAAATTCTTTGGCCGTGCCGTTGTGTAAAAGAACTTTCAAAGTGAATAGGAAAAAGAAACAGTATTTTTTGAAAGTCCATTCAGAAGAAGAGACGAATGTGGTCCAAAGTGTATCTAAATGTGTAAGAGCACTATTCCCAATTCGAGGATACTGTATTTTAAGCGGTGCCAAGTGATTAAGAGCCTGACTACTAACCCAAATTTGGCAGTTCAAATCCATTGTCCACTCCTTGGAAACCCTATGGGTCAGTTCTACTCTGTCCTATAGGATTGCTGTAACTCGGAATGGACTACATGGCAAAGGGTATGCTTTAGGTAAGGAGCCCTGATGGTGCAAGGTTAAGCGCTGGGCTGCTAACCAAATACCCAGCAACTGAGGCTCTGGCTTTAGAGAAGAAAGAGCAGGGAATCTGCTCCCATAAAGATTACAGCCTAGGAAACCCCAATCGGCAGTTCTACTCTGCCCTATAGGGTCTCTGTGAGGGGGGATCGACTCCATGGCACAAAACAGCAATGACCACAATTTTTACAAAGCATGAGTGGTGGCTTCAAACATGCTCCTTTGGCGGAAGGGCTAACGTGGAGCTTCCGGGTGAGGAGGTGTAGCCTGCTTTCCAAGAAGCCTCAGAATGAGCCCCAGATGCTCTGTATTCTGCTCCTGCACTGCTCTCCATAAACCAATTGCCTTACAGTCGATAGCAACTCATAGCGACCCTATAGGACAGGGTAGAACGACCCCACAGGGTTTCCAAGTAATGGCTGGTGGATTCAAACTGGTGACCTTTTGGTTAGCAGCCCTAGCACTTAGCTAATGCACCAGCAAGACTCAGGTGATCCCATTCCCGCCTTGCTTTAGGAGGTCACACATGCGCATCCTCTCCTGGGACAGGAACTTCTGCACTCTAAAGGCCTCAGGCAACAGTTGCGGAAGGTCCTCTTCAGGGAGACACGCAGGCATGAGCAGGGAATGGCAGGGTCCCTAAGGGTAGGTCTAGTGGCTGGTCTGGGCTGTCGAGGGCAAGACCTCAGACCCTGCAGACAACAGCGTACTGCTCTTCCACTTTCTCCTGTCAATTCTCTTACAAACAAAGGTAAAGGCTACTCAAACTCATCCTTAGTAATTTTGCTACTATGCTTTACTCCCCTATAGGGGCTGTGTTAGAAATGTGTTTATATGAATTCACAGTTTGGAGGTTGTGTATATGTTGAATGGGTTCTCGGGAAGTTTGTATTTGTATTAAGTGTGTGGATTGGTGGTGTCTACATGAATATTTGGGGTTCAATATGAGTGTGTTTTTGTGGGTGTGTGCAAGACATGAGATATAAGCATGTGCACTCGAAGACTTGGAGGTGAGCTATTTACAAATTGTGGCTCAGGGGAACACTTTAGGTCTGGCTCTTCTGCCATGAATTTTGGGTCTTTGCGTGTACATAATGGCAGGTTTGGAATGGGTTTCTCTGCTTTCCTTTGGGGCATTTGAGGGAGTGTACCTGTGTATATTAGTTTGGGTGTAGGACCAGTTCTTTTTCTATATTTGGGGAATGAGGGAGAGTCACTGGTGTGTACTCAGGGCATGTCGTATGGTTGTGTTGCTTTGGGTGCTTTTCTGGAGTTGCACATGCATCCTTCCATGTTTATTCTGGGGTTTCTATGATTCTGTATTCTGGAAAATTGGGGATTGATTTCTGTTTGAGTATTTTGAATTGTTGGATTATGTATAGGCAGGCATTGTGAGGTTACATTAGTACTGGAAGATACAGGGTCATATTTTAGCATAGGTTTAGTATCCTGGATACTTTAGGCTATAATTGGAGTATGAGGACAGCTGTATATGTAATGAGTTTGTGTGTTTCATGAAGGGACATGGCAGTTTAGATGACTATTTTCTAGGGCTATGTGTAATATTTTTCAGTAGGGAGTATGGTATTTTCTGGGAAACGAGGATGGGTGTATATGACGAAAAGATGGGGTTCTGTATTTGCACAGAGAGTGGGGAATTGTATTTACATATACTAGAGGCATGTTGATATGGTTATGTGTGAGATTTTGAGAAACGTGAGATATGGGACCTGGAATGGGATTTCAGTGTATTTCTATAGGATGTGTAAGAGCTATTTCATTGTGCGTGGGGAGTATATACTGGTGTGTGTAAGTCATGAGTGGATGCGTGAATTATTCTTGGAGTATTCTACCTGTATTTCTTTGGAGAATGTTAGGGTATGTCTATGTGTGTTTGGACATATGTGGATGTTGGGAAAGTGAGGCTATGTTCTAGAGATGTGCTATAGTGTTTTGGGTCATGTGTACTTTGAGGAATTAGGGATATTTGTGTCTGTGTGTGTGCATATGTGTGGCGTCTGGTATTTGTGCACACCTGGGCATGTAGGGGTGTAGGTTGTGTGTGTATAATAGCTAGAGTGCTAGGATTGGTGGTGTTTTAGAGTTTTATCTGCATCTCTGAATGTGTGGGGCGTACACCCATGGTTGAGTTTTGGGTGAGTGTATGTGGGTTTTGTCTGTATGAAAGCAGTCAGAGTTCCTCTTTCTGCCTATTCTGGTCTAATTCTTGCAGAATTTGGTGGTACCGTTTGTATGTGCATTTTCTGTGTTTGTGTGGTGTATTTATATATATTTATAATATAGACTGTATGTGGCTGTGTTTGTATTTGGTTTCATTGGTTTTCTAGGGTGTTTATTCTGGAGGATGTAGGAGGTTAAGTATGTATATTTGGAAACTGAGAGGGTTTATATAAATTGTGCATGCATTTTGGGAATTGTGTATTATATGTGTTTTAGAGATGTGGAATTTTGTGTCGGTCTGTATTAGGGTGGCATTTTGACGTTGGTGGTGATAGATAGTTTGACTGTGTGTACAGTGGTCACTGAGTATATATGGGTACTCTTGGTTGTACATGTGCCTGTTCAGCAAGTGTGGAGAGCACATATATAGTTGTAGGAATGGCTGTGAATATCCACCATAGATTTTCAGTAAAACTCTAGGCAGTAAAAGGTGGTATGTATTTATATATATATATATATTCAGGGTATGGGTAGTATTTGTATGTGTTTGTTCAGGAGTTGTGAGTTGTGTGTTCTGAAAGTATATAGCGATATTTGGTTTACATATTAGGGGTGGGAGTTAAGGGTTCTTCTCATGGTGCAGGTGGAGTGTGTACATACTCATAAGAAAGTGGATCAGTTATGCTGGAATCAGTTCCTGTTAACTTGGGATAGTAGATGGAGCATATATGTGCCCAATTGTGGACAAATGACATCAGGCTGGCACCTTGAAATGGGCCGTGGTGGGATTATTTGTATCAGGTAAATTGCCATCCTTTACAAATCAAGGCTTGCAGCATTCCCAGTGGAGAGTGAATTGATAAATATTTACAACACTTGTCAGTGTGTGTGTGTATCTGTGTATGTGCCTGTGTGTCATTAGAATGCAAGAACACTTAGACATCATTGGGGTACTTTATCAGAGATTGTGAGTGGGACATTTGGGGGATGTCGGCCCTTCCATGTGTTCCTGGAAAAAAGGTGTAGCAATATTGTATCCTTTCATCGTAATTTTTCAATCTCTATGTTTAACAAATAATCTGACAAGCCAGAGTATATGAAGAAGAATGGGATATCAGGATTGCAGGAGTGTCATTTACAACCTGGGATATGAAGACGACACAAACTCGCATGCTGAAAATGAAGAAAACTTTAAGAACTACCTGATGAAGTTCAAAGATCACAGCTTCAATGTGAATCACACCTGTACATAAAGAAAATGAAAATTGTCCCGCTGGACTAACAAAGGAAATAGAGACATATTTGAAGTTGTCAAGGATTTCGTGACCCTTTAATCAACATTCAGTAACCAAGGAAGCAGCAATCAGGACATCAAAGGACGTGTTGTGTTGGGCAGATCTGCTGCAAAAGACCCCCTTAAAGTTGTAAAAATGAAAGAGGTCACTTTGGTAAGAAAGGTGCACCTGTGGCAAGCCTGGCTTGGGAGTCCCACCAAAAGGCTGCCCCTCAGAGCTGGGGAGCCTTTCTAGAGTCAGAGAGCACCAGTAACCAGGAGGTAGGAAAATGTAATGTTAGTACCTGGGCCTGGGAAGAGAGGGCCCCAAGAACCCTGAGTTGAGGGGACCTCAGTTGGCTGAAAAACAGCCAGATACAGACCTTCACAGCCAGAATTTCTCCAACCGTGGCTGTGGGCAGTGTGAACCTTCTGATGTGCTCCTGTGCTGGGAGACCTGAGATCCAGGTGAAGGTCTCAGTGAAATCTGAGCAGGTATGTGGGTCTGGGCCTCACTCTGGTGGCTCAGGGGAACTGACAGGTAAGGGACATGAGGAACTGGGTGTGTGTTCCTTGAACAATCTGGAAGAATATGCCAGATCCCTCTTGTAGTAGGGCTTCCCAGCCACACCCCTTGTCTCTTCTGTCACAGGAGGCCTTAGTACCCCAAGGAGAGAATGTATTCACTTTCTGTGGTGTGTCTCATCTCTTGGTGCTGATCTCCACTTTCTCTGGTAGGCTTGGTGCCAGTTCAGTGGGAGTGGAAGAAGTAAAGCAAGGGTTAGGGTCAGATAAGTGACAAGGGAGGGCAGGGGGAAGCACTGGCCCCGAGAGAGGGTGGGGAGGGTGGATCTAGAGAGCATGGGGAAGCCCACCCGTGAATAGAAATGACTCTTACTTTCCTGACTCCTTTCTTTTCTGAAGCCATTAGGATGCTGCTGGCACTGGGAAGCTCATGTTAGCGTTCTGTTTTTCTGATAGGGTGACCTGACCTTCTTTATTTTCCCCCATGATTATTTTTTTAATGTGCAGCTACAAACACACCATAGGGTATCAGGTGACCATTATGGACCCCAGTTGACTCCACACAGGCCTCCTACGTCACTTGTACCCACCCAAGGATTGCTGCACCTTATGTTGAGTCTCCTTCCTTTTAGTGGATTCTACTGCCCAAAAATATACTGCCACCTCTTTCTGGAATGATCCAGTGACTGCTTCTCTGTAGTACAGATGGATTACTTGTAGCCTAACCAGCCTGCTGTGTATGTTATTTCCAACATGACGACTCCGTTTTATAGTTTTTATGTGCTCTTTTGTTGGCAGAATGGTGGTTGGCCTGCCTTTGTATAGTAAAATATCACCTAGTTTAAATACAATATTTCGTAGGTTCCTTTTCATTTGGTTAGGAGTATTCATTTTGTTGCTGTTATTTTGTTTTTAACAATTACTCCCCATGCTTTTTTGCCTCCAACCGTCCTAGCCTTTAATCTACAGTGTATTTTGCTTACTGTAGATTTTCATATAAGTGGGATCATGCAGTAGTTGTTCTTGGGATTTCAGTTATTTCACTCAGAAGAATCTATTCAAGGTCCATCAATTTATTACAAATAATAGAACATCGTCGCTCTTTATGGCTGCAACATATCACACGTATCTTTATGTCACATATTGCATATTCAATATCTTTTGATAGACACTTGGATTGTTTCCACCTTTGTTTTTTATTGTACTTTAGATGAAGGTTTACAGAACAATCTAGCTTCTCATTAAACAGCTAATACATATATTGTTTTATGACATTGGTTACCAACACCACAACATGTCAACACTGTCCCATCTCAAGCTTGGGATCCCTATTGCTGCCTTTCCTGCAGCCTCCTGCCTTCCAGTCCTTGCCCCTTGGCTGTTGTGCCCCTTTAGTCTCATTTTGTTTTGTGGGTCTGTCTAATCTTTGGGTGAAGGGTGAACCTCAGGAGTGACTTCTTTACTGAGCTAAATGGGTGCCTGGGGGCCATACACTCGGGGTTTCTGCAATCTGCCAGGCCAGTAAGTCTGGTATTTTTTGTGAGTTAGAATATTTTTCTACATTTTTCTTCAGGAGTGTCCAAAACTCTCTATTGTGATCCCTATCAGAGCAGCCAGTGGTGGTAGCCAGGCACCAAGTAGTTTTACTGCACTAAGTCTGGTGGAGGCCATGGTAGATGTGGTCCATTAGTTCTTTGGACTAATCTTTCCCTTGTATTTTTAGTTTTCTTCATTCTTCCTTGCTCCTGAAAGGGTGAGATGAATGGAGTATCTTGATGATGACTCACAGACTTTTTTTCAATCTTTTTTTTAATTTTTATTGTTCTTTAAGTGAAAGTTTACAAATCAAGTCAGTCTCTCATACAAAAACTTATATACACCTTGCTACCTACTGCCAATTTGTCTCCTGCTAATGAGACAGCGTGTTCCCTCCATCCACTCTCTCTTTTTGTGTCTATTTCTCCAGCTTCTAACCCTCTCCACCCTCTCATCTCCCCTCCAGGCAGGAGATGCCAACATAGTCTCCGATGTCCACCAGATCCAAGAAGCTCACTCCTCTTCAGCATCCCTCTCCATCCCATTGTCCAGTGCAATCCCTGTCTGAAGAGTTGGCTTTGGGAATGGTTCCTGTCCTGGGCCAAGAGAAGATCTGGGGGCCATGACCACTGGGGTCCTTTTAGTCTCAGTCAGACTGTTACATCTGGTCTTTTTATGGGAATTTGGGGTCTGCATCCCACTGGAAGAAAAAAAAGGACAACGTTAAGACCCCTAATACATGGCATAAACAGTATACAAAACATTACTAAAAATGCAGATGAAAAACTAGATAACTGGGAGCTCCTAAAAATCAAACACCTATGCTCATTCAAAGACGTCATCAAAAGAGTAAAAAGATTACCTACAGACTGGGAAAAAGTTTTTAGCTATGAAATTTCTGATCAGTGCCTGATCTCTAAAATCTACGTGATACTGCAGAAACTCAACTACAAAAAGACAAATAACCTAATTTAAAAAATGGGTAAAAGGTATGAACAGAAACTTCACTAAAGAAGGGTAACTAACAGATACATGAGGAAATGCTCAAGATCATTAGTCACTAGAGAAATGCAAATCAAAACTACAATGAGATTTCATCTCACTCCAACAATAGTGGTTTAATCCAAAAGACACAAAACAGTAAATGTTGGAGAGGCTGTGGAGATATTGGAACACTTATACACTTCTGGTGGGAAAGTAAAATGGTACAACCACTTTGGAAATTGATTTGGCACTTCCTTAAAAACGCTAGAAATAGAAATACCATATGATCCAGCAATCCCACTTCTTGGAATATATCCTAGAGAAATAAGAACCTTTACGCGAACAGATATATGCATACCCATGTTCACTGAAACTCTGTTTACAATAGCAAACAGATGGAAGCAACTAAGGTACCCATCAACAGATGAATGGATGAATAAATTATGGCATAGTCATGCAATGGGACATTATGCATTGATAATGAACAGTGATGAATCTGTGAAACATTTCATAACATGGACAAATCTGGAAGGCATTATGCTGAGTGAAATTAGCCCTGACTAGTAGACTTGACTCATTGGGTAGGGTATGGTAGGGTAGGATAGGGTAGGGTAGGTGTAGCACATGCTAGGGTAGCATATGGTGGGGTAGCATAGGGTGGAATACAGAGAATAGAATAGAAAAGAAAAGACTAGGGCAGGGTAGGGTAGGGTAGCAAAGGGTGGAACAGAGAGATTAGAAAAATAGAATAGAATCTAGTTGAATCAAGTCGAATTGCGCCAAATGGCATCAAATTGGGTAAAATTGCATTGATTCATGCCAATTCGCGCTGAAAATCAGGGCAGGGCAGAGCAGGGGAGGGGAGCAGAGGGGACGGGACGGCAGGGCACGGCATGGCAGGGAACAGCACAGAACGGCAAGGCAGAATAGAAATAGAACAGAATAGAAATCATGCAATAGAATAGAGAAGAGTAGACTACAGTACAATAGAGTAGACTAGAGTATAATAGAGCCGAAATGAGAGGAATTGCGTCGAATCGATTAGAGTAAATTAGAGTGGTGTAGGTTAAGGTAGAGCAGAATAGAGTAGCATAGCATACAATGGTGTGGAATGAATAGAATGGAGTAGAATGGAGTCAAGTAGAGACGAATAGAGTAGAAAAGAGTTGAATAGAGCAGAATAGGCCCAAATAAGGCCGAATCGAGCAGAATCGAAGCGATTCAAGCCAAAACGAGCTGAATGGAGCCTAATTGAGCCGAATAGAGCCAAACCGATCCAAATCGAGCCGATTCAAGCTTAATCGCGTCGAATCACTTTAAAAGCATCAAATCCAGTAGAAATGTATAGATTAGAGAAGGGGAGGGGAGGGTAGAATAGAGTAGAATAAAAGAGATTAGAACAGAATAGAAGGAATAGAATAGAATAGAGTGGAAAAGAGTAGGGTCGAATACAGTCGAATAGAGCCAAATAGGCCGAATAGAGACGAATAGAGCTGAATACAGCTGAAAAGAGCCGCATAGTGCTGAATCGCAACTAATCGAGCTGAATCAAGCAGAATCGCACCGTCGCCGAATACCATCGAATCACATCGTTTTGCGTCAAACCAGGCCGAATCGCTTCATATCGCATCAAATGTTGTTGAATCACAGCGAATCGCATCGTATCACGTCAAATAACTTTGAATTGCGTCAAGTCTCATAGAATTTTGCTGAATCATATCGAATTGCATAGAATCTGGTCAAATCTCTTCGAATCCCTTCGAATGCCTTCGGATCTCTTGGAATCCCGTCAAATTCTGTCAAATCACATTGAACTGAATCGAATTGAGTCAAATAGATGAAAGTAGGGTAGGTTTGGGTGAGGTGCAGTAGGGTTGGATAGGGTAGAATAGAATAGAGTACAACAGAAAAGGAGAGAACAGAACAGAATAGAAAGAATACAACAGAATAGAATACAGTAGAGTAGAATAGAGTCAAATAGTGCAGAACATAGCCGAATTGAGCCGAATGGAGACAAAACGAGATGAATCACATTAAATCGCTTCGAATCGGGCCAAATCAAATGGAATCAATTAGAATAGATTATGATAGGGAAGGGTAGGATAGAATAGAGGAGAATAGTGTGGAATGGAATAGAATGCAGTCGAATAGAAACGGATAGAGATGAATAGAGTAGGAAAGAGTTGAATAGGCAGAATAGGGCCAAATAAGGCCTAATAGAGCAGAATCCAGCAGAATCGATGCAGTTCGAGCCAAATATAGCCGAATGGAGTGAAATGGAGCCAAATAGAGCCGATTTGAAGCGAATCGAGCTGATTCAAGTCTAATCGCGTCGAATCGCGTGGAAATGCGTCTCATCGAATGAATCAAATAGATTAGAGAAGGGTGGGGGGCAGGGAGGGTAGAATAGAATAGAACAGTACAGAATAGAAAAATAGAATATAGTACAGTAGGGTAGAGCAGCGAAGAGTAGAGTAGAATTGAGTCGAATAGAGTCAAATAGTGCAGGATATAGCTGAATAGAGCCAATTCTAGCTGAATTGAGCCTAATGGAAACAAAACGAGATGAATCGCATTGAATTGCTTCGAATCGCGTCGAATCGAATCCATTAGCATCGATTACAGTAGGATAGGGTAGAACAGAATAGAGTAGAAAGGAGTAAAATGGAGTCAAATGCAGTCGAATAGAGAAATATAGAGTAGAAAAGAGCCGAATCAAGCCGAATGGGGCTGACTGAGGCTGAACTGAGCTGAATCGAGTCAAAAAGAGCTGAATTAAAGCGATTTGAGCCAAATCAAGCTGAATCTTAACTAATAGCCTCGCCTTAACTAGTAGTCTTAACTAGTACTCTTGCCTTAACTAGTACCCTTGCCTTAACTAGTAGTCAACTAGAAATTTTGCCTTACCTAGTACCCTGACCTTAACTAGTAGCCTAAACTAGTACCCTTGCCTTAAGTTGTACCCTTGGCCGAACTAGTACCCTTAATTAGTACCCTTATTTAGTACCCCTAAATAGTAGGGTATGATACGGTGAGGTAGCATAGTGTAGGGCAGCATACGGTGGAACAGACAAAAAAGAATAAAATAGAATAGAATGGTATAGGTCAGGGGAGGTTAATTTAATGTAGGGTATGGTAGAGTAGCATAGGGTGGAATAGAGAAAATAGAAAACGAGAATAGAATACAACAGAATAGAAAAGGTAGAGTAGCATAGGGTGGAATAGAGAAAATAGAAAACGAGAATAGAATACAACAGAATAGAAAAGAACAGACTCAGTATGACAGGGTAGGGTTGGGTAGGGTTCTGTAGAATAGAATAGTGTAGAGTGGTGTGGAATGGAGTCTAATGGAGTCGAACAGAGATGAATAGAGTAGAAAAGAGTTGAATAGAGCTGAATAGCGCCGAATAGGGCCAAATAGGGCCAAATCAAGCCGAATGGAGACGAATTGGGCCGAATCAAGTCGATTCGACCCCATTCGAGCTGAATGGAGCTGAAACGAGCCAAATAGAGACAAACAAAATGAGCTGAGCTAAATCGAGCCAAATCACACCTAATCGCATCCTACTGCATCAAATCTCTTCGAATTCCATCAAATTCCACCAAAACCCGTCGAATCTCGTGGAATCTCACCGAATCCCGTCGAACTGTGTCAAATCAGGTCGAATTGAATGGAATCGAATTAAATTGAACCCATTAGAATAGTGTAGGTTAGGCTGGGATTCGGTAGGGTAAGGCACAGAAGAATAGAATAGAGTAGCATAGAGTAGAAGAGAAGAGAATACAAGGAGTAGAATGGAGTAGAGTTGAGTAGAGTAGAATAGTCAGAGTCGAGTAGTGCAGAATATAGATGAATAGATGCAATTTGAGCTGAATCGAGTTGAATGGAGAGGAAACGGGACAAATCACAATGAATCGAATCAATTAGAACAGATTAGGGTAGGGTAGAACAGAATAGGATACAATAGAATAGTGTAGAATGGAGTCGAACAGAGTAGAATGGTGTGAAATGGAGTTGAATGGAGCCAAATAGAAACGAATAAAGTAGAAAAGAGTTGAATAGAGCCAAACAGGGTTGAATAAGGTTCGATCGAGCCTAATTACGCTGAATGGAGCAGAATCGAGCCGAATTGACCCGATTCAAGCCAAATAGAGCTAAATCAAGCCGATTCAAGCCTAATCACATGGAATCGTGTCGAAATGCATTGAATCGAATCGAATAGAGTAGAGGAGGGTAGGGTAGGAGAGGTTAGAATAGAACAGAACACAATAGAAAGAATAGAATTAAGTAGAGTCGAGTACAGTAGATTAGACTCAAATCGAGTTGAATAGAGCTGAAAAGAGCTGAATACAGCCGAATTGACCAAATTCGAGGTGAATCGAGACGAATCATGTCGAATCGCGTGGAAATGTGTCGAATAGAATCAAATAGATTAGTGTAGGGCAGGTAAGGTTAGGGTAGGGTAGGGTAGAATAGAATAGAATAGAGTAGACTAGAACAGAACAGAAAGAATAAAGTATACTAGAGTGAAATAGAGTGAAATACTGCCGAAAAGAGCCGAATAGAGAGGAAAAGAGCTGAGTAGAACCGAATCGAGGCTAATGGAGTGGAAAGGAGCTGAATCGGACCGATATGACCCGAATCAGGCCAAATCGTGTTCAAGTGTGTCCAATAGAATCGAAGAGATTAGAGTAAGTTAGGGTAGGGGTAGGGTAGAATAGAATGCAGTAGAAGAGAACAGGATAGAACAGAACAGAACAGAAAGAATAGAACACGGTCAAGTAGAGTATAGACGAGTAGAGTAGAATAGAGTCGAATATTGCCGAATAGAGACAAATACAGCCAAATAGAGCCAAAAAGAGCCGAAGCGATAGAAATCAAGACGAATGGCACCGAGTACCGTGGAATCGTGCCGTATCGCGTCGAATCCCATCGATGCAACTCAGATCAAATCCAATCGATTGGAATAGACTAGAATAGGGTAGAGTACAATACAATATAATAGGGAACAGTAGAGTAGCATGGAGTAGAATGGAGTTGAATGGAGTCGAAAAGAGATAATAGAGTTGAGTAGAGTCTAATAGAACTGAATAGAGCCTATTAGAGCCGAATAGAACTGACTAGAGTCGAATGGAGCCGATTAGAGATGAATCGAAACTTTTTGAGCCAAAGGGGAGTGAATGGAGAGCAATGGAGCTGATATGAGCTAAATCGCATCGAAATGCATGGAATGGAATCCAACAGAATAGATTAGAGTAGGGTAGGATAGAATAGAGTAGAATAGAATTGATCACAGTAGACGAGAATAGAAAGAATACAATAGAATAGAGTAGAAAATGGTAGAGTAGAACAGAATAGTGTAGAGTAGAATAGAGTAGAACAGAGTTGAATCGAGCCAAATGGAGACGAAACGAGACAAATCGCGTCGAATCCCATTGAATCAATTACAGTAAATTAGAGTAGGGTAGAGTAGAATAGTGTAGAATTGAGTAGAATGGTGTGCAATGGAATCGAATGGAGTCAAATAGAGTAGAAAAGAGCAGAATAGAGCCGAATAGTGCCGAAAAGCCCGAGGAGGACCAAATCTAGCTGAATTGAACCAAATCGAGCCGAATCCAGTGAATTGAGCTTAATGGAGCCGAATCGAGCCAAAGAACCGAATTGACACTATTCAAGGCAAATGGAGTCGAATGGACACGAATCGTACCGATTCAACCTGAATCGAACCAAAATTCGTTGAATTGAATTGAATAGATTAGAGTAGTGGAGGTTCAGGTATGGTAGGGTAGGGTAGAATAGAGTAGAGTAGAATAGCGTAGAACAGAATAGAATAGTAAAGAACAATACAGAAAGAATACAGAAAAGCTTAAGCTAGAGTAGAGTGGAGGAGAATAGAGTAGAATAGATTCGAACAGAGTCAAATAGAGCAAAATCGAGCCAAATCGCGTTGAAATGGGTTCAATCAAATCCTATCAAGTGGATTAGAATTGATTAGAGTTGGGTAGCATAGGGTAGGGTAGAATAGAACAGAACAGAATAGAAAAAATACAATAGCATAGAGAAGAGTAGACTAGAGTACAATAGAGTAGACTGGAGTATAATAGAGTCGAATAGAGCTGAATAGAGCCGAGTGGAGACGAAATGAGAGCCGAATGGAGACGGAATGAGAGGAATCGCGTCAAATCGATTAGAGTAAATTAGAGTGGTGTAGGGTAGGGTAGAGCAGAAGAGAGTAGAATAGAATGGTGTGGAATGAATAGAATGGAGTCAAATAGAGATGAAAAGGGTAGAAAAGAGTCGAATAGAGCAGAACAGTGCCGAATAAGGTGGAATCGAGTAGAACTGAAGTGATTCAAGCCAAAACGAGCCGAATGGAGCCTAATTGAACCGAATAGAGTCAAATTGATCAGAATCGAGCTGACTCAAGCTTAATCACATCGAATCACATTAAATGTGTCAAATCCAATCCAAACGTATAGATTAGAGGAGGGTAGAATTGAGTAGAGTAGAATAGAAGAGATTAGAACAGAATAGAGTGGAAAAAAGTAGGGTCAAATAGAGTCGAATAGAGCAGAATAGAGAAAATAGAGATGAATAGAGCTGAATGGAGCAGCGTACAGTCGAAAAATCGCACCCAATCAAGCTAAATCAAGGAGACTCTCACTGACCATCCCCAAATAGAGTCGAATCATGTCGAATCGCACCGAATCACCTTGTTTTGCATCAAACCAGGTCGAATCGCTTCGTATCGCGTCAAAATGTGTTGAACGTCGTCGAATCATGGCGAATTGCATCATATCACGTCGAATAACTTCAAATTACATCAAATCTCATAGAATTCTGCTAAATCACGTCGAATCACATGGAATCTCGTCAAATCTCTTTGAATCCCTTCGAATGCCTTCAGACCTCGTCGAATCCTGTCAAATCTCGTTGAACTGAATCGAATTGAATCAAATAGGTTAAAGTAGGGTAGGCTTGGGTGGGGTGCAGTAGGGTTGGGTAAAAAGGTAGAATAGAATAGAGTACAACAGAATAGGAGAGAACAGAACAGAATAGAAAGAATACAACAGAATAGTGTAGAGTAGAATAGAGTTAAATAGTGCAGAACATAGGCGAATGGAGACTAAATGAGACGAATTGCGTTGAATTACTTCGAATCAGGTCAAATCAAATCGAATCAATTAGAATAGATTAGGGTAGGGAAGGGTAGAATAAAATAGAGGAGAATAGTGTAGAATGGTGTGGAAAGGAATAGAATGGAGTCGAAAAGAGACGGATAGAGATGAATAGAGTAGAAAAGAGTCAAATAGAGCAGAATAGGGCCGAATAGGGCCAAAGAAGGCCTAACCCAGCAGAATCGATGCAATTCGAGCCAAATCGAGCCGAATGGAGTGAAATGGAGCCAAATCGAGCTGATTCGAAGCGAATCGAGCTGATTCAAGCCTAATCGCGTCGAATCGCGTGGAAATGCGTCAAATCGAATCGAATCAAATAGATTAGAGAAGAGTAGGGGTTGGGCGGGGAGGGTAGACTAGAATAGAACAGGACAGAATAGAAGGAATAGAATATAGTACAGTAGGGTAGAGCAGAGAGCGGTAAAGTAGAAATGAGTCGAATAGAGTCAAACAGTGCAGGATATAGCTGAATAGAGCCAATTCTAGCCAAATAGAGCCAAATGGAAAGGAAACAAGACGAATCGAGTCGAATTGCTTTGAATCGCGTCGAATCAAATCCATTAGCATCGATTAGAGTTGGGTAGGGTAGAACAGAATAGAGTAAAATGCAGTAGAATGGAGTCAAATGGAGTTGAATAGAGAAAAATAGAGTAGAAAAGAGTCGAATCGAGCCAACAGGGCCTAATAAGGCTGAATTGAGCCGAATCGAGTCGAAACAAGCTGAATCGAAGATATTCGATCCAAATCAAGCTGAATCGAGCTGATGGTGCCGAATCGAGCCGACTCGAGCCGATTCAAGCATAATCGCGTCCAATCGCATTGAAATGCTTTGAATAGAATCAAAGCGAATAGATTACAACAGGTTAGGGTAGGGTAGTTTATGATAGGGTAGACTAGAGTAGACGAAACTAGACTAGAGTAGACAAGAGAAGGCTAGAGTAGTAGCCTAGACTAGTAAGCTGGACTAGTCAGCTAGACCAGTGGCATGGATCAGTAGCCTAGACAATTAACCTTGACAAGTACCTTAAATTAGTAATCTGAACTAGAACCCTTGCCTTAACTAGTAGTCTTAGCTAGTACCCTTGCATTAACTAGTACCCTTGCCTTGACTAGTACCCCGAGCTAGTATCTTGCCTTAACTAGTAGACTTAATTAGTACCCTTGCCTTAACTAGTAGTCTTAAGTAGTACCCTTGAGTTACTAGTACACTTAACTAGTACCCTTGTCTTAACTAGTAGTCTTAACAAGTGACCTTGCCTTACTAGTGCACTTAATTATTACCCTTGCCTTACCTAGTATCCTTAACTAGTACCCTGGTCTTATCTAGTACCCTTGCATTAACTAGTAGTCTCAACTACTACCCTTGCCTTAACTAGTAGCCTTAACTAGTTTCCTTGCCTTAACTAGTACCCTTATCTAGTACCCTGGCCTGAACTAGTAACATGAATTAATACTCTTGCCTTAAGTAGTACCCTTACTTGAACTAGTAACCTTAATTGGTACCCTTATTGAGTACCCCTAAGTAGTAGGGTACGGTATAGTGGGGTAGCATAGGGTAGGGTAGCATACGGTAGAGCAGAGAATATAGAATAGAACAGCATAGGTCAGGGTAGGTTAGTTTAGTGTGAGGTATGGTACAGTAGCATAGGATGGAATTGAGAAAATAGAAAATGAGAATAGAATACAACAGAATAGAAAAGAACAGACTAGATTAGGAGAGGGTAGGGTGGGGTTGGGTTCTATAGAATAGAATGGAGTAGAATGGTGTGGAATGAAGTCTAATGGAGTCGAACAGAGATGAATAGATTAGAAGAGTTGAACAGAGGCGAATAGTGCCGGTTAGGGCCAAATAGGGCTGAATCGAGCTGAATAGAGCCGAATCGAGCCAAATCGAGTCAAATCGACCAGATTCTAGCTGAATGGAGCTGAAACGAGCCAAATAGAGACAAACAAAATGAGCCGAGCTAAATCGAGCCAAATCGCACCTAATCGCATCCTATTGGATTGAATCACGTCGAATTCCATCAAATCCCACCAAAACCCGTCGGATCTTGTGTTTTTCTCACCGAATCCCATCGAGTTGTGTCAAATCGGGTCGAATTGAATGGAATCAAATTAAATTGAACAGATTAGAGTAGTGAAGGTTATGCTGGGATTCGGTGGGGTAGGGCACAGAAGAATACGATTGAATAAATTAGAGTAGGGTAGGGTAGAACATAATAGAATAGTGTAGAATGGAGTCGAACAGAGTGGAATGGAGCCAAACAGAGACGAATAAAGTAGAAAAGAGTTGAATAGAGCCGAAAAGGGCCGAATAAGTTTGGATCAAGCCTAATTATGCTGAATGGAGCAGAATAGAGCCGAATTGACACGATTCAAGCCAAATAGAGCTAAGTCAAACCGATTCAAGCCTAATCACATGGAATCGCGTCAAAATGCATTGAATCGAATCAAATAGATTAGAGTAGAGGAGGGTAGGGTAGGAGAGGTTAGACTAGAACACAACAGAACAGAACACAATAGAAAGAATAGAATAGAATTAAGTAGAGTCGAGTACAATAGAACAGAGTCAAATCGAGTTGAATAGAGCCAAACAGCTGAATACAGCCGAATTGACCAAATTCGAGGTGAATCGAGGTGAATCATGTTGAATCGAGTTGAATTGTGTCGAATTGAATCAAATAGATTAGTGTAGGGCAGGTAAGGTTAGGGTAGGGTAGGGTAGAATAGAATAGAGTAGAATAGAACAGAAAGAGTAGAGTAGACTAGAATCAAATACTGCTCAAAAGAGCTGAATAGAGTGGAAAAGGGCCGAGTAGAACCGAATCGAGTCTAATGGAGCAGAAAGGAGCTGAGTTGAGCCGATACGACCCGAATCAGTTCGGATTGTGTTCAAGCGTGTCCAATAGAATCAAACAGATTACAGTAGGGTCAGTTAGGGTAGGGTAGGATAGAATGCAGTAGAACAGAACAGGATAGAACAAAACAGAACTGAAAGAATAGAATAGAGTAGAGTAGAATAGAGTTGAATATTGCCGAATAGAGCCAAAAAGAGCTGAAGTGATAGAAATCAAGACGAATGGCTCTGAATACCGTGGAATCGTGCCAAATCATGTCGAATTGCATTGAATCCCATCGTTGCAAGTCAAATCAAATCCAATAAATTAGAATAGACTAGAGTACAATACAATACAATGGAAAAGAATAGAGTAGGATGGAGTAGAATGGTGTAGAATGGAGTTGAATGGAGTCGAATGGAGTCAAAACAGATAATAGAGTTGACTAGAGTCTAATAGAACTGAACAGAGCTGAACAGAGCCTATTAGAGCTGAATAGAACCGACTAGAGCTGACTGTAGCTGATAGAGGCTGAATCGAACTGATCTGAGCCAAAGGGGAATGAACGGAGTGCAATGGAGCCGATTTAAGCCGAATCGCATCGAAATGTGAGGAATCAAATCCAGTAGAATAGATTAGAGTAGGGTAGGATACGATAGCGTAGAATAGAATTGAACACAGCACAAGAGAATAGAAAGAATAGAGTACAAAAGGGTAGAGCAGAGCAGAATAGTGTAGACTAGAGTAGAACAGAGTCGAATAGAGTTGAATTGAGCCAAAATGGAGACAAAACGAGACAAATTGCGTCAAATCCCATCAAATCAATTACAGTAAATTTGAGTAGGGTAGATTAGAATAGTGTAGAATGGAGTACAATGGTGTGCAATGGAATCGAATGGAGTCAAATAGAGTAGAAAAGAGCCGAAGAGAGTCAAATAGGGCCGAAGAGGGCCGAATCGAGCTGAATTGAGCCAAGTCGAGCTGAATCCAGTGAATCAAGACTAATGGAGCCGAATCGAGCCTAATCAAGCTGAATCAACACTATTCGAGCCAAATGAAGCCGAATGGACACGAATGGAACTGATTCTACTCGAATCGCGTCAAAATTCGTCCAATCGAATTGAATAGATTAGAGTAGGGTAGGTTCAGGTAGGGTAGGGTAGGGTAGAATAGAGTAGAATAGAATAGCATGGAATAGAAGAGAACAGAACAATACAGATCAAATACAGAAAAGAGTAGGCTAGGGTAGAGTAGAGGAGAATAGAGTAGAGTAGAATAGATTCGAACAGAGCCAAATAAAGCCGAAGTGTGTCAAAATGGGTTGAATCAAATCCAATTAAATGGGTTAGAATAGATTAGAGTTGGGTAGCATAGGGTAGGGTAGAATAGAGTAGAAGAGAACAGAACAGAATAGAAACAATACAATAGCATAGAGAAGAGTAAACTAGAGTACAATAGAGTAGACTGGAGTATAATAGAGCTGAATAGAGCTGAATGGAGACGAAATGAGAGGAATTGCGTCGGATCGATTAGTGTAAATTAGAGTAGTGTAGGGTAGGGTAGAGCAGAATAGTGTAGAATGGAATGGTGTGGAATGAATAGAATGGAGTCAAATAGAGACGAATAGAGTCGAATAGAGCAGAATAGGGCCAAATAAGGCCGAATCGAGCAGAATTGAAGCAATCAAGCCAGAACGAGCCGAATGGAGCCTAATTGAGCCAAATTGATCCGAATCGAGCCGATTCGAGCTTTTGCATCAAGTCACGTTAAATACATCAAATTCAATCGAAACGTAAAATTAGAGAAGGGTAGGGTAGGGTAGAATAGAATAGAGTAGAGAAGAAGAGATTAGAACAGAATAGAAGGAATAGAGTGGAAAAGAGTGGGGTCGAATAGAGTCGAATAGAGCCAAATAGGCTGAATAGAGACAAATAGAGTTGAATGGAGCTGAATAGAGCCGAAAATAGCTGTACAGTGCCGAAACTCACCTAATCGAGCTGAATCAAGCAGAATCGCACCGTCACCGAATAGCGTCGTATCACATTGAATAACTTCGAATTGCATCAAATCTTATAGAATTCTACTGAATCACGTCGAATTGCATGGAATCTCTTCAAATCTCGTCAAATGCCTTTGGATCTCATTGAATACTGTCAAATCACCACAAACTGAATCGAATTGAATCAAATGGATTAAAGTAGGGTAGGTTTGGGTGGGGTGCAATAGGGTTGGGTAGGGTAGAATAGAATAGAGTAGAACAGAATAGGAGAGAACAGAATAGAAAGAATACAACAGAATAGAATAGATTCAAATAGTGCAGAACAGAGCCGATGGAGACAAACCAAGACGAATCGCGTTGAATCACTTCGAATCGGGTGAAATCAAATCGAATCAATTAGAATAGATTAGGGTAGGGAAGGGCAGAATAAAATAGAGGAGAATAGTGTAGAATGATGTAGAATGGAATAGAATGGAGTCAAATAGAGATGGATAGAGACGAATGGAGTAGAAAAGAGTCGAATAGAGCAGAATAGGGCCGAATAGGGCCAAAGAAGGCCTAATCAAGCAGAATCCAGCAGAATCGATGCAATTCAAGCCAAATCAAGCCAAATGGAGTGAAATGGAGCCAAATCGAGCCGATTCGAACTGAATCGAGCTGATTCAAGCCTAATGGCGTCGAATCGCGTGGAAATGCGTCGAATCGAATCATAGATGAGATAAGGGTAGGGTAGGGACAGGGAGGGTAGAATAGAATAGAACAGAACAGTACAGAACAGAAAGAATAGAATATAGTACAGTAAGGTAGAGCAGAGGAGTAAAGTAGAGAAGAGTAGAGTAGGATTGAGTCGAATAGAGTCAAATAGTGCAGGACATAGCTGAATAGAGCCAATTCTAGCCGAATCGAGCCAAATGGAAACAAAACGAGATGAATCGCGTCGAAATGCTTTGAATCGTGTCGAATCAAATCCATTAGAATAGATTAGAGCAGGGTAGGGTAGAACAGAATAGAGTAGAATGGATTCAAATGGAGCCAAACAGAGACAAATAGAAAAGAGTCGAGTTAAGCCGAATAGGGCCTAATAAGGCTGAATTGAGCCGAATCGAGTCGAAACGAGCTGAAGCGAAGCGATTTGAGCTGAATCGAGCTGATGGTGCCAAATCGAGCCAATTCAAGAATAATCGCGTCTAATCTCATCGAAATGCTTTGAATTGAATCAAATTGATTAGAATAGGTTAGGATAGGGTAGATTATGATACGGTAGACTAGGGTAGACGAAAGTGGACTACTGTAGAGTAGACAAGAGAAGGCTAGAGTAGTATCCTAGGCTAGTCAGCTGGACTAGTCAGCTAGACTAGTGGCATAGATCAGTAGCCTAGACAACTAGCCTTGAATAGTATCCTTGCCTTGACAGGTACCTAAATTAGTCATATGAACAGGTACCCTTGCCTAAACAAGTAGTCTTAACTAGTACCCTTGCCTACTAGTACCCTGAACTAGTACCCTTGCCTTAACTAGTAGCCTTAACTAGTACCCTTGCCTTACTGGTACCCTTAACTAGTAGCCTTGCCTACCAACCTGACCTTAACTAGTACCCTTACCTTAACCAGTAGTCTTCACTAGTACCCTTGAATTAACTAGTAGCCTTAACTAGTACTGTTGCCTGAACAAGTAACCTTAAATACTGCCCTTGCCTTAACTAGCACACTTAACTAGTACCCTTGCCTTAACTAGTACCCATAACTACTACAGTGGGCTTAACTGGTAGCCTGAACTAGTACCCTTGCCTTAAGTAGTACCCTTACCCGAACTACTACCCTTAATTAGCACCCTTATTGAGTACCCCTGTAGAATAGAATGGAATGGAATGGAGTCTAATGGAGTTGAATAGAGATGAATAAAGTAGAAAAGAGTTGAATAGAGCCGAATAGCACTGAATAGGGTCAAATAGGGCCGAATAGAGCTGAATCAAGCCAAATCGAGCCGAATCGAGTCGAATCGACCAGATTCGAGCTAAATGGAGCCAAATGGAGCTAAAAAGAGTCAAATAGAGACAAACAAAATGACCCGAGCTAAATCGAGCCAAATCGCACCTAAATGCATCCTACCACATCGAATCTCGTCAAATTCCATCAAACCCCACCAAAACCTGTCGAATCTAGTGGAATCTCACTGAATCCAGTCCAATTGTGTCAAATGGGGGGGAATTGAATGGAATCAAATTAAACTGAACAGATTAGAGTAGTGTAGGATAGGCTGGGATTCGGTAGGGTAGGGCACAGAAGAATAGAATAGAGTAGCATAGAGTAGAACAGAAGAGAATACAAAAAGTAGAATGGAGTAGAGTTGAGTACAATAGTGAGAGTCGAATAGTGCTGAATATAGATGAATAGATCCAATTCGAGCTGAATTGAGTCGAATGGAGAGGAAAAGAGGCAAATCGTGATGAATCAAATGGATTAGAATAGATTAGAGTAGGGTAGGGTAGAACAGAGTAGAATAGTGTAGAATGGAGTAGAACAGAGTAGAATGGTGTGGAATGGAGTTGAATGGAGCCAAATAGAGACGAATAAAGTAGAAAAGAGTTGAATAGAGCCCAACAGGGCCGAATAAGGTTCGATCGAGCCTAATTATGCTGAATTGAGCAGAATCGAGCCGAATTGACCTGATTCAAGCCAAATAGAGCTAAGTCAAGCCGATTCAAGCTTAATCACATGGAATCACTTTGAAATGCATTGAATCAAATCAAATAGATTAGAGTAGAGGAGGGTAGGGTAGGAGGGGTTAGAATAGGACAGAACAGAACAGAACACAATGGATAGAATGGGGTAGAATTAAGTAGAGACGAATACAGTAGAATAGAGTCAAATAGAGTTGAATAGAGCCTAACAGAGCTGAATGCAGCTGAATCCACCAAATTCGAGGTGAATCAAGACGAATCATGTCGAGTCTCGTTGAAATGAGTCGAATAGAATCAAATAGTTTAGTGTAGGGCAGGTAAGGTTAGGGTACAGTAGGGTAGAATAAAATAGAGTAGAATAGAACAGAATAGAAAGAATAGAGTAGAGTCAAATAGAGTCAAATACTGCCAAAAAGCCGAATAGAGCGGAAAAGAGCCGAGTAGAACCGAATCAAGTTTAATGGTGCAGAAAGGAGCTGAATCGAGCCGATAGGACCCGAGTCAGGTAGAATCGCGTTCAAGTGTGTCGAATAGAATAGAACAGATCACAGCAGGGTAAGTTACGGTAGGGTAGGGTAGAATAGAATGCAGTAGAACAGAACAGGATAGAACAGAACAGGACTGAAAGAATAGAATAGGGTCAAGTACTGTAGAGTACAGAAGAGTAGAGTAGAATAGAGTTGAATAGTGCCAAATAGAGCCAAATACAGCCAAATAAAGCCAAAAAGAGCCGAAGTGATAGAAATCAAGACGAATCGCGCCGAATCCTGCGGGATCGTGCCGTATCACGTCGGATCCCATCGAATTACATTGAATCCCATCGATTCAAGTCAAATCACATCCAATCGATTGGAATAGACTAGAGTAGATTAGAGTACAATACAATAGAATAGAGAAGGATGGAATAGAATGGTATAGAATGGAGTTAATGGAGTCTAATAGAGTTGAAAAGAGGTAATAGAGTTAAGTAGAGTCTAATAGAGCTGAATAGAGCCTATTAGAGCTGAATAGAGCTGACTAGAGCCGAATGGAGCCGATTAGAGCTGAATCGGACCGGTTTGAGCTGAAGGGGGATGAATGGAGTACAATGGAGCCTATTTGAGCCGAATCGCATCGAAATGCATGGAATCGAATCCAGTAGAATAGATTAGAGTAGGGTAGGATAGAAAAGAGTAAAGTAGAATTGAACACAGTAGAAGAGAATTGAAAGAATACAATAGAATAGAGTAGAAAAGGGTAGAGCAGAGCAGAATAGTGTAGAGTAGAACAGAGTCGAATCGAGCCAAATGGAGACAAAATGAGACAAACCATGTTGAAGCCCATCGAATCAATTACAGTAAATTAGAGTAGGGTAGAGTAGAATGGAGTAGAATCATGTGCAATGGAAGCGAATGGAGTTGAATAGAGTAGAAAAGAGCTGAATAGAGCCGAATAGTGCTGAATAGGGCCGAGGAGGGCCGAATCGACCTGAGTTGAGCCACATGGAGCCGAATTCAGTGAATTGAGCCTAATGGAGCCGAATCGAGCCTAATCAAGCCAAATCGACACTCTTTGAGCCATACGGAGCTGAATGGACACGAATGGAACTGATTTGAACCGAATCGCGTCAAAATTCGTCGAATCGAATTGAATAGATGAGAGTAGGGGAGGTTCGGGTATGGTAGGGTAGAGTAGGGTAGAATAGAGTAGAGTAGAATAGAATAAAACAGAATAGAATAGAACAGAACAGAATAGAACAATACAGAACAAATACAGAAGAGAGTAGGCTAGAGTAGAGTAGAGGGGAATAGAGTAGAAGAGATTTGAACAGAGCCAAATTGAGCCGAATCATGTCGAAATGTGTTGAATCAAATCCAATCAAATGGATTAGAATAGATTAGAGTTGTGTAGCATAGGGTAGGGTAGAATAGAGTAGAATAGAACAGAACAGAATAGAAACAACACAATAGAATAGAGAAGAGTAGACTAGAGTAGACTGGAGTATAATAGAGTAGAGTTGAATACAGCCGAATGCAGACGAAATGAGAGGAATCGCGTCGAATAGATTAGAGTAAATTAGAGTGGTTACGGTAGGGTAGAGCAGAATAGTGTAGAATGGTGTGGAATGAATTGAATGGAGTCAAATAGAGACAAATAGAGTAGAAAAGAGTCGATTAGAGCAGAATAGGGCCGAAAAAGGCCGAATCGAGCAGAATCAAAGCAATTCAAGCCAAAACGAGCCAAGTGGAGCCTAATTGAGCTGAATGGAGCCTAACTGAGCGGAATAGAACCAAATCGATTCGAATTGAGCCGATTTGAGCTTAATCACGTCGAATCGCATTCAATGCATCAAATCCAATTGAAACGTATAGATTAGAGAAGGGGAGGGAAGGTTAGAATAGAATAGAGTAGAATAGAAGAGATTAGAACAGAATAGAAGGAATAAAATAGAATAGAGTGGAAAAGATTAGGGTCGAATAGACTCGAATAGAGTCAAATAGAGCTGAATAGGCTGAATAGAGACGAATAGAGGAAATAGAGCTGAATGTAGCTGAATAGAGCCGAAAAGAGCCGTATAGTGCTGAATCACACCTAATCGAGCTGAATCAAGCAGAATCGCACCGACCGTCCCTGAATAATGTCGAATCACATCGTTTTGCGTCAAACCATGTCGAATCGCTTCATACAGCGTTGAATTGCATCGAATGTTGTCGAATCACGGCGAATCGCTTCGTATCACGTGGAATAACTTCGAATTGGGTGAAATCTCATAGAATTCTGCTGAATCACGTCAAATCGCATGGAATCTCATCAAATCTCTTTGAATCCTGTCGAATGCCTTCAGACCTCGTCAAATCCCTTCGAATCCTGTCAAATCGCGTTGAACTGAATCGAATTGAATCAAATAGATTAAAGTAGGGTAGGTTTGGGTGGGGTGTAGTAGGGTTGGGTAGGGTAGAATAGAATAGAGTACGACAGAATAGGAGAGAACAGAACAGAATAGAAAGAATACAACAGAATAGAATAGAGTAGAAAAGAGTCAAATAGTGCAGAACCTAGCCGAATTGAGCCGAATGGAGACAAAACAAGACGAATCGCTTTGAATCGCCTTGAATCGGGTCAAATCAAATCAACTCAATTAGAATAGATTAGGTTAAGGAGGGGTAGAATAGAACAGAACAATACAGAATAGAATAGAGGAGAATAGTGTAGAATGGTGTGAAATGGATTAGAATGCAGTCAAATAGAAACGGATAGAGGCGAATAGAGTAGAAAAGAGTCGAATAGATCAGAATAGGGCCGAATAGGGCCAAAGAAGGCCTAATCGAGCAGAATCCAGGAGAATCAATGTGATTCGAGCCAAATTAAGCTGAATGGAGTGAAATGGAGCCAAATCGAGCCGATTTGAAGCGAATCAATCTGATTTAAGCCTAATGGCATCGAATCTCGTGGAAATGCGTCGAATCAAATCAAATCAAATAGATTAGAGAAGGGGAGGGGAGGGGCGGGGAGGGTAGAATAGAATAGAACAATACAGACTAGAAAGAACAGAATATAGGACAGTAGGGTAGAGCAAAGGAGAGAACAGAGTAGAATAGAATCGAATAGAGTCAAATAGTACAGGATATAGCTGAATAGAGGTAATTCTAGCCGAATTGAGCCAAATGGAAACAAAACGAGATGAATCGCGTCTAATTGCTTCGAATCACGTCGAATCGAATCCATTAGAATAGATTAGAGTAGGGTTGGGTAGGGTAGAACAGAATAGCGTAGACTGGAGTAAAATGGAGTCAAATGGAGTCGCATAGAGACAAATAGAGTAGAAAAGAGTAGAATTGAGCCAAATAGGGCCGAATAAGGCTGAACCGAGTCAAATCCAGTCAAAAAGAGCTGAATCGAAGCGATTTGAGCCAAATTGAGCTGAATCGAGCTTATGGTGCCGAATCGAGCCATATCGAGCCGATTCTAGCATAATCGAGTCCAATCGCATCGAAATGCTTTGCAATGAATCAAATAGAATAGATTAGAACAGGTTAGGGTAGGGTAGTTTATGATAGGGTAGACTAGGGTAGACAAAAGTAGACTGCAGCAGAGTAGACAAGAGAAGGCTATAGTAGTAGCCTAGACTAGTCAGCTGGACTAGTCAGCTAGAGCAGTGGCATAGATCAGTAGCCTAGACAACTAGCCTTGATCAGTACCCTTGCCTTGACAAGTACCCTAAATAAGTAATCTTAACTAGTACCCTTGCCTTAACTAGTACCCTTAACTAGTAGCATTGCATGAACTAGTACCCTTAACTGGTAGCCTTGCCTTAACCAGTAGCCTCAAGTAGTACCCTGACCTTAACTAGTACTCTTCCTTAACTAGTTGTGTTAACCAGTACCCTTGCCTTACTAGTACCTTTAACTAGTATACTTGCCTTAACTAGTAGTCTTAACTAGTACCCTTTCCTTAACTAGTAGTCTTAACTAGTACACTTGCCTTAACTAGTAATCTTATCTAGTACAATAGCCTGAACTAGTACCCTTGCCCAACCTAGTATCATTAATTAGTACCCTAATTGAGTACAGGGTATGGTACGGTGGGGGAGCATAGGGTAGGGTAGCATATGGTGGAACAGAGATAATAGAATAAAATAGAATAGAACAGCATAGGTTCAGCATAGGTTAGTTTAGTGTAGGGTATGGTAGAGTAGCATAGGATGGAATAGAGAAAATAGAAAACGAGAATAGAATACAACAGAATAGAAAAGAACAGACTAGATTAGTATAGAGTAGGGTGGTTTAGAGTTCTGTAGAATAGAATAGGATAGAATGGTGTGGAATGGATTCATATGGAGGGGAACAGAGATGAATAGAGTAGAAAAGAACTGGAGAGCCGAATAGCGCCGAATACGGCCAAATAGGACCGAATCGGGCCAAATGGAGTCAAATCGACCAGATTTGAGCTGAATGTAGGCGAATGGAGCTGGAACAAGCCAAATAGAGACAAACAAAATGAGCCGAGCTAAATCAAGCCAAATCGCACCTAATCGCATCCTATTGCATTGAATCTCATTGAATTCCATCCAATCCCACCAAAACCCGTCGAATCTCATGGAATCTCACCAAATTCCGTCAAATTGTGTCAAATGGGGTCGAATTGAATGGAATTGAATAAATTGAACAGATAAAAGTAGTGTAGGTTAGGCTGGGATTCGGTAGGGTAGTGCACAGAAGAATAGAAAAGAGTAGAATAGAAGAGAATACAAAGAGTAGAATGGAGTAGAGTTGAGTAGAATAGTCAGAGTTGAGTAATGCAGAATATAGATGAATAGATCCAATTCGAGCTGAATTGAGTCGAATGGAGAGGGAAAGAGGCAAATCGTGATGAATCGAATGGATTAGAATAGATTAGAGTAGGGTAGGGTAGAACAGAATAGAATAGAGTAGAATAGTGTAGAATGGAGTCGAACAGAGTAGAATGGTGTGGAATGGAGTTGAATGGAGCCAAATAGAGATGAATAAAGTAGAAAAGAGTTGAATAGAGCTGAACAGGGCCGAATAAGTTTGGATCGAGAATAATTATGCTGAACTGAGCAGAATCGAGCTGAATTGACCTGATTCAAGAAAAATAGAGCTAAATCAAGCCGATTCAAGCCTAATCACATGGAATCGGGGTGAAATGCATTGAATCGAATCAAATAGATTAGAGTACAGGAGTGTAGGGTAGGAGGGGTTAGAATAGAACAGAACAGAACACAATAGAAAGAATAGAATAGAATTAAGTAGAGACAAGTACAGTAGAGAAGAGTCAAATAGAGTTGAATAGAGCCAAACAGAGCTGAATGCAGCCGAATTGACCAAATTCGAATTAAATCGAGACAAATCTTGTCGAATCACATTAAAGTGTGTCAAATCGAATCAAACAGATTAGTGTAGGGCAGGTAAGGTTAGTGTACGGTAGGGTAGAATAGAATTCAGCAGAACAGAACAGAACTGAAAGAATACAATAGGGTCAAGTGCTGTAGAGTATAGAAGAGTAGAGTAGAATAGAGTTGAATATTGCCGAATAGAGTCAAATACAGCCAAACAGAGCCAAAAAGAGCCAAAATGATAGAAATCAAGATGAATCACACCGAAGCCTACGAAATCGTGCCATATCGCGTCAGATCCCATCGAATTACATTGAACCCCATCGATTCAAGTCAAATCACATCCAATCGATTAGAATAGGCTAGAGTAGATTAGAGTACAATACAATTGAATAGAGAAGGATGGAGCAGAATGGTGTATTGCAGTCGAAAAGAGATAATAGAGTTCAGTAGAATCTAATAGAGCCGAATAGAGTTGAATAGAGCCTATTAGAGCCGAATGGAGCCGATTAGAGCTGAATCGGACCGGTTTGAGCTGAAGGGGGATGAATGGAGTGCAATGGAGCCAATTTGAGCCGAATCGCATCGAAATGCATGGAATCGAATCCAGTAGAATAGATTAGAGTAGGGTAGGATAGAATAGAGTAAAATAAAATTGAACACAGTAGAAGAGAATACAAAGAGTGCAATAGAATAGAGTAGAAAAGGGTAGAGCAGAGCAGAATAGTGTAGAGTAGAACAGAGTTGAATACAGTCGATTTCAGCCAAATGGAGATGAAATGAGACAAATCATGTTGAATCCCATCGAATCAATTACAGTAAATTAGAGTAGGGTAGAGTAGAATGGAGTAGAATCATGAGCAATGGAAGCGAATGGAGTCAAATAGAGTAGAAAAGAGCTGAATAGAGCCGAATAGTGCTGAATAGGGCCGAGGAGGGCCGAATCGAGCTGAATTGAGCCAAATCGAGCCGAATCCAGCGAATCGAGCCTAATGGAGCCGAATCGAGCCTAATCAAGCCGAATCGACACTGTTCGAGACAAATGGAGCCGAATGGACATGAACGGAACTGATTCGACCCAAATCACGTCAAAATTCATCGAATTGAATTGAATAGATTAGAGTAGGGGAGGTTCGGATAGGGTAGGGTACGGTAGGGTACAATAGAGTAGAATAGAATAGAACAGAGCAGAATAGAATACAGAATGAATACAGCAAAGAGTAGGCTAGAGTAGAGTAGAGGGGAATAGAGTAGAGTAGAAGAGATTTGATTAGAGCAAAATCGAGCAGAATCGCTACGGAATGGGTTGATTCAAATCCAATCAAATGGATTAGAATAGATTAGAGTTGTGTAGAATAGGGTAGGGTAGAATAGAGTAGAATAGAACAGAACAGAATAGAAATATTACAATAGAATAAAGAGTAGACTAGAGTACAATAGAGTAGACTAGAGTATAATAGAGTCGAACAGAGCCGAATGGAGAAGAAATGAGAGGAATCATGTTGACTCGATTAAATTAGAGTGGTGTAGGATAGGGTAGAGCAGAATAGTGTAGAATGGTGTAGAATGAATAGAATGGAGTAGAATGGAGTCAAATAGACACGAATAGAGTAGAAAAGAGTCAAATAAAGCAGAATAGGGCTGAAAAAGGCCAAATCGAGCAGAATTGAAGCAATTTAAGCCAAAACGAGCTGAAAGGAGCCTAACTGAGCCGAATGGAGCCTAATTGAGCCGAATAGAGCCAAATCGATTTGAATCGAGCTGATTCAAGCTTAATCAAGAGTAGAGTAGAAGAGAAGAGATTAGAACAGAATAGAAAGAGTGGAAAAGAGTAGGGTGGAATAGACTCGAATAGAGTCGAATAGAGCCGAATAGGCTGAATAGAGACAAATAGAGAAAATAGAGCTGAACGGAGCTGAATAGAGCTGAAAAGAGCCGTATAGTGCCGAATCGCACCTAATTGAGCTGAATCAAGCAGAATCGCACCGACTGTCATGGAATAGCGTCGAATCACATCATTTTGTGTCAAACCGTGTCGAATCATTTCATATCGTGTCGAATTGCATCGAATGTCATCGAATCACTGCAAATCGCTTTGTATCATGTGACATAAATTCGAATTGCGTCAAATCTCATAGAATTCTGCTGAATCACGTCGAATCACATGGAATCTCGTCAAATCTTTTTGAATCCCGTGGAATGCTTCGGACCTCGTCAAATCCCGTCGAATCCTCTCAAATCGCGTCGAACTGAATCGAATTGAATCAAATAGATTAAAGTAGGGTAGGTTTGGGTGGGGTGCAGTAGGGTTGGGTAGGGTTGGATAGAATAGAGTACAACAGAATAGGAGAGAACTGAACAGAACAGAAAGAAAGAATACGACAGAATAGAATAGAGTAGAAAAGAGTCAAATAGTGCAGAACCTAGCTGAATTGAGCCGAATGGAGACAAAACAAGATGAATCGCATTGAATCCCTTCAAATCGGGTCAAATGAAATTGAATCAATTAGAATAGATTGGGATAGGGATGGGTAGAATAGAATAGAGGAGAATAGTGTAGAATGGTGTGGAATGGAATAGAATGGAGTCGAATAGAGACGAATAGAGTAGAAAAGAATCGAATAGAGCAGAATAGGGCCGAATAAGGCCGAATCGAGCAGAATCAAGGCGATTCAAGCCAAAACGAGGTGAATGGATCCTAAATGAGCCGAATAGAGCCAAATCCATGCGAATCGAGCCGATTCAAGCTTAATCACGTCGAATCGCGTTAAATAGGTCAAGTCCAATCGAAAAGTATAGATTAGAGTAGGTGTTGGGAGGGTAAAATAGAACAGAGTAGAGTAAGATAGAAGAGATTAGAACAGAAGGAATAGAATAGAGGGGAAAAGAGTAGAGTCGAATAGAGCTGAATAGGCCGAATAGAGACGAATAGAGCTGAAGGGATCAGAATACAGCCAAAAAGAGCCATATAGTGCTGAATCGCACCTAACTGAGCTGAATCAAGCAGAATCGCACTGACTGTCACCGAATAGTGTCTAATCACATTGAATCACGTCAAATCGAGTCAAGTCACATAGTTTTGCATCAAACAAGGTCAGATTGCTTCATTTCGTGTTGAATCCCATTTTATCAGGTCGAATAACTTCGAATTGCATCAAATCTCATAGAATCCTACTGAATCACATTGAATCGCATGGAATCTCGTCAAATCTGTTCAAATCCCTTCAAATGCCTTCGGATCTCATCGAATCGAGTCGAATCCTCTCAAATCACGTCGAACTGAATCGAATTGAATCAAATAGATTAAAGCAGGGTAGATTTGGGTGGGGTGCAGTAGGTTTGGGTAGGGTAGAATAGAAGAGAGTACAACAGCATAGGAGAGACAGAATAGAAGAATACAACAGAATAGAATAGAGTAGAAAAGAGTCAAATAGTGCAGAATATAGCCAAATTGAGCCGAATGGAGACAAAAGAAGACGAATTGCATCGAATCGCTTCTAACTGACTCAAATCAAATCGAATGGATTAGAATAGATTAGGATAGGGAAGGGTAGAATAGAATAGAATAGAGAATAGTGTAGAATGGTGTGGAGTGGAGTTGAATGGAGTCCAGTAGAGACAGATGGAGATGAATAGAGTAGGAAAGAGTCGAATAGAGCAGAATAGGGCCAAATAGTGTCAAATTTGGCCTTATCGAGCAGAATCCAGTAGAATCGATGCAATTCAAGCCAAATCGAGCCAAATGGAGCCGATTCGAACCGAATCGAGCTGATTCAAGCCTAATCGCGTTGAATCGCGTGGAAATGCGTCAAATCGAATCTAATCAAATAGACTAGAGAAGGGTAGGCTAGGGGCAGGGAGGGTAGACTAGAATAGAACAGAACAGTACAGAATTGAAAGAATAGAATATAGTACAGTAGGGTAAAAAGAGCAAAGTAGAGAAGAGTAGAATTGAGAAGAATAGAGTCAAATAGTGCAGGATATAGCCGAATAGAGCCAATTCTAGCTGAATCGAGCCAAATGGAAACAAAACGAGATGAATCGCGTCGAATTGCTTTGAATCGTGTCCAATCGAATCGATTAGCATAGATTAGATTAGAGTAGGGTAGAACAGAATAGTGTAGAATGGAGTCAAAAAGAGACAAATAGAGTAGAAAAGAGTCGAATCGAGCCAAATAGGGCTGAATAAGGCTGAACCGAGCCAAATCGAGTTGAAACAAGCAGAATCGAAGCAATTCGAACCAAATCGAGCTGAATCAAGCTGATGTTGCTGAATCGAGCCGATTCAAGCATAATCACGACCAATCACATCAAAATGCTTTGAATCGAATCAGTTGGAATAGAATAGGTTAGGGTAGGGTAGTTTATGATAGGGTAGACGAAAGTAGACTACAGTAGAGTACACAAGGCTAGAGTAGTAGCCTAGACTAGTAAGCTGGGCCAGTCAGCTAGACTAGTGGCATAAATCAGTAGCCTAGACAACTAGCCTTGAGTAGTACCATTGCTTTGACAAGTACCCTAAATCAGTAATCCAAACTAGTACCCTTACCTTAACTAGTAGAGTGAATTAGTACCCTTGCCTTAACTAGTAGTCTTAACTTGTACCCTTGCCTTAACTAGTTCCCTAGCACTAACTAGTACTCTTAACTAGTAATCTCAACTAGTACCCCTGCCTTAATCAGTACCCTCAACAAGTACCCATGCCTGAACTAGTACCCTGAAGTAGTATCCTGGCCTTAACTAGTACCCTTAAATAATACACTTACATAACTAGTACTCTTAAGTAGTACCCTGGCCTTAACATAACTAGTAGCCTGAACTAGTACCCTTGCCTTAAGTAGTCCCCTTGCCCAAGCTAGTACCCTAATTAGTACCCTTATTGAGTACCCCTAAGTAGTAGGGTACGGTACAGTGGGGTAGCATAGGGTAGGGTAGCATACGGTGGAACAGAGGAAATAGAAGAAAATAGAATAGAACAGCATAGGTCAGTTTAGTGTAGGGTATGGTAGAGTAGCATAGGATGGAATAGAGAAAATAGAAAACGAGAATAGAACAGAATAGAAAAGAACAGACTAGATTAGGATAGGGAAGGGTGGGGTAGGGTTCTGCAGGATAGTATAGTGTAGAATGGAGTAGAATGGTGTGGAATCGAGTCGAATGGAGTCGAACAGAGATGAACAGAGTAGAAAAGAGTTGAATAGAGCTGAATAGGGCCAAATAGGACCAAATACAGCCAAATCGAGCCGAATAGACCCAAATCAAACCAAATTGAGCCAAATCATGTCAGTAGAACTGCCTCATGTGGCTTCCTAGGAGCAGTTGGTGGATTTGAACCACTGACCTTTCGGTTAGCAGCTGGGCTCTTAACCACTGTGCCATCAGGGCACCAATAATGTACCCAAGCCTTTATTAATGCATAAATGTGTGCCAGTGGAAGTTTTAATGAAAATTATTGTGAATTTTTGTTCACGGAGCTATTCTATTAGACAAATGCAAATGCTGTTTCAGATATGTTCATTGAAACTTTATCATGACCCACATGAACGTTTTCTTTTGCTGTAATTCTGAATTTAATTGGTTTAATACTATGGTCTAGCACTCACGATATAATGGATTCTGTACTAATTCTTTGTACACAAAACAATAGAATACTAAAAATAATTACTGTCTATGAATTCCACAAGAGTTTTGTTTACAGACACATTGTGAATTGTTTCTTCTGTATCATTAACCTAAAAGGTAATAGGAATGAATTTTGCAATAAAATACTTGTATCTTCCAAACCCATAATTTTTCTTTGCTTTCTCAATGTCATTGGAGACCTTGCTCACATTAAAATCCAGGAACATTTAATAACAAATGTAAGCCTTGTTGGATCTCTTTCTCTTTCTAATCAGCACACAGGGGGCTTTTACAGAGATATTTTTCTGACGTCTCTTCAAATGTGTTCATCCTAACAGCCTAGTAATTAAGCTATTTACACAGAATCAATAACAGTATTTTTTAAACAGATTTTCTGATTCTCTCTTGAATACACCACAGTAGATTTATCTCTGCCTAACAAAAAGGATAGTAAACAAAGAGGATATTTACCAACATGAACAGTGACTATACACATGGACTTCACCAGATGGAATACACAGGAATCAAATTGACTACATCTGTGGAAAAAGATGATGAAAAAGCTTGATATCATCAGTCAGAACAAGGCCAGGGGCTGAGTCTGGAACGGACCATCAATTGCTCTTAAGCAAGTTCAAGTTGAAACTGAAGAAAATCAGAGCAAATCCACAAGAGCCAAAATATGACCTTGAGTATATCCCACCCGAATTTACAGACCACCTGAAGAATAGATTTGATGCGATGAACACTAACGACCAAAGGACAGATGAGTTGTGGAATCACATGAAGGATATCATATGTGAAGAAAGCAAGAGGTCATTGAAAAGACAGGAAAGAAAGAAAAGACCAAGATGGATGTCAGAGGAGACTCTGGAACTTGCGCTCAAACATCGAGCAGCTAAAGCAAAAGGAAGAAATGACAAAGTAAAAGAACTGAACAGAAGACTTCAAAGGGCGGCTTGTAGAAAGAGCTGGAGATAGAAAGCTAAAAGGGATGGACACGCTCAGCATTACTCCAGCTGAAAGAACTGAAGAAAAAAGTCAAGCTTCGTGTTGCAGTAGTGAAGGATTCTATGGGGAAAATATTAAGCAATGCAGGAAGCATCAAAAGAAGACAGAAGGAATACACAGAGTCATTACACCAAAAAGAATTAGTCGGGGGGCAACCATTTCAAGAGGTAGCAAATGATCGGGAACCGATGGTACTGAAGGAAGATATCCAAGCTGTACTGAAGTCACTGAGGAAAAACAAGGCTTCAGGAATAGACGGACTATCAATTGAGATGTTTCAGCAAATGGATGCAGCACTGGAAGTGCTCACTCATCTATGCCAAGAAATTTGGAAGAGAGTTTCCTGGCCAACTGACTGGAAGAGATCCATATTTATGCCTATTCCCAAGAAAGGGGATCCAACCTAATGAGGAAATTATCAAACAATACCATTAATATCACATGTAAGCAAAATTTTGCTGAAAATCATTCAAAAGTGGCTGAAGCAATATATTGACACAGAACTGCCAGAAATTCAGGCCAGATTCAGAAGAGGACGTAGAACCAGGGATATCATTGCTGATGTCAGATGGATCCTGGCTGAAACCAAAGAATATCAGAAAGACGTTTACCTGTGTTTTATGGACTATGAGAAGGCATTCAACTGTGTGGATCATAACAAATTATGGATAACATCATGAAGAATAGGAATTCCAGAACACTTAAGCGTGCTCATGAGGAACCTGTACATAGACCAAGAGACAGTTGTTTGGACAGAACAAGGGGATACTGAATGGTTTAAAGTCAGGAAAGGTGTGTGTCAGGTTTGCATCCTTTCACCATACCTTTTCAATCTGTATGCTGAGAAGCTGGACTATATGAAGAAGAACGGGGCATCACGATTAGAAGATGACTCCTTAACACCCTGCATTACGCAGATGACACAACCTTGCTTGCTGAAAGTAAAGAGGAACTGAAGAACTTACTGATGAAGATCAAAGACCTTCAAGATGGATTACACCTCAAAATAAAGGAGACAGAAAATCCTTGCAACTGGACCAATAAACCACACTCTGAAATATGAAGAAAGGGTTGAAGTTGTCAAGGATTTCATTTTACTTGGATACACAATCAACACCCATGGAAACAGTAGTCAAAGAATCAAAAGCTGCATTGCATTGGGCAGATCTGCTGCAAATGACCTCTTTAAAGTGTTGAAAAGCAAAGATGTCACCTTGAAGACTAAGGTGCACCTGACCTAAGCCATGGTATTTTCAGCCACTTCTTATGTGTTTGAAAGCTGGACAGCGAATTAGAAGAGTGAAACAGAATTGATGCCTTTGAATTGTGTTGGCAAAGAATATTGAATATACCATGGACTGTCAAAACAATGAACAAATTTGTCTTGGAAGAAGTACAACCAGAATGCTCCTTAGAAGCAACGATGTCAAGACTGCATTTTACATACTTTGGACATGTCAGGAGGGATCAGTCCCTGGAGGACATCATGCTTGGTAAAGTACAGGGTCAGTGGAAAAGAGGAAGACTCTTAATGAGATCTATTGCCACAGTGGCTGCAACAAGGGCCTCAAGCATAACAATGATTATAAGGATGGTACAGGACTAGGCAGTGTTTTTTTTCTGTGGTACATAGGCTCACTATGAGTCAGAACTGACTCATCAGCACCAAACAACAACAATCCTATATGGGGTTTGTTGAACTTCTCAGATAGTTAGATTTCATCTTTCATACTAAGAAAGTTTTCAGTCAGCAAATCTTGAATGATCTTCTGTGTTTTCCATTTTCTCCCCCTATTCTGGAATTCCAATCACTCACAAAATTTTGCTCTTGATTGTATCCCACATCGTTCTCATGGTTTCTTCATTTTTCTTCATTCTTTTCTCTGACTTTTCTCAAATTGGCATCCAAAGATTTGTTTTCAGTTTCTCTGATCCTGTCTTCCATTGTTTCAAACCTGCTCCTCAAACCTTTTATGATACTGTCATTTCTGAAATCTTGTTGATTATCATTTTGATTTGTAATTGCTGTTTTTGTAAGATTTCTAATTATTAATTTTGAAATTTTATTCTGTATTATTTTTTCTGAACTCTCTTATTGATTTGTCTGTGTTTTCTTTGACTTTGGCTATATATTGGTTAGTTTTGTCTGCATTTTCCTTGATCTCTTTCACCAGATGGGTGGTGTTGTGGTTTCTGTTGCAGGCAGGGAGGGGCCTGGGCTCCTAACCGGGTCTCCTTGGGGCCGTGGTGGACAGCACAAGGGGCCCAGAGCCAGTGAGGAAGAGTCTGGAATCCTGCTTGTGTACCCTCTGGGGTGAGGCTGGTGGCAGTAGATGTCTGGAGGCGGCAGTAGATGTCTGGAGCTGTCAGGGAAGGGCCTGAGGTTCATGTCTAGTCCCCTTGGGGCCACAGTGGGTGGCAGGAGTCATCTGGAGCCTACAGGAAAGGGCCAGTGGTTTGGGCCAGGTCCCACTGGGGCCACAGCCAGAAGGTGGAAGAGGTGGGGGGCAAAGGCAGGGGCAGAGGATGCCAAATGGAGGAGGGCAACAGGGTGGGTTGGTACTGTGGTTCCTGGCATTTGGGGTTGCCAGGATGGGGTGGTTATAGCTGCTGTTCCCCAGAGGTGTGGGGAGTGTAGGATTGCTCCCCTGTAGTTTCCACTGGAAAGATTTTGGTCTCCTCCTTGAGTTGCAGGCAGCAATGTGATCTTACTTAGCCCTGGGTATGCCTGTGTTGTGCCTCTATCTCTTATTGGGAATCCTGTGGAGGTGCCTTTCTGTATGCGGGGTTGTTGGTTTTATTCCAAGATGGCCACGCTGAGTCATGCCGTTTGGCAAGAGAATCTCCACTCTGTATCTCTATTCCTGCTCCGTTTTATATCAGTTTCTTGTTCTCAGTAACTTCCATCTAATACTTTAACCCTTCATTTAAGGTTCAGGGATCCACGATTGATGTCTGTATATGTTTTACTTGTTTTGTCATGTCTTTGTTGCAGCGGGATGGCTTAGTGCATCTGACTACTCTTCCATCTTGGCTTCCACTCCAATGTATATTTTCCTAATTACTTGATCTTCCCAATGGATTAACACTTTTATAATTTTTAAATGTTCTTTTTGTCTGGTAACTTTTTTTACTCAAAGTCTAATATGTCAGATATTGGTATAGCTAATTCAGCTTTCTTTTGATACTGCTCGTTTGGTGTCTTAGTTTCCTAGGGCTTCCATAACACATTAATATATTCTCTCACAATTTTGGAGGTTAGAGGTCCAAATTTAGGGTACTGGCAGGGCTATTATCTTTCTCTTTTTGTTCTAGGGGAATATCCTCCTCTCTCTTCTGGCTTCTTGTAGCCCCTGGCTTTTTTTGACAGTCCTTGGATACATGTAGGTTCATTGGCCTCTATCTTCACATGGTGTCTCTGTTGCCTGTGTGACTCTCTACATTTCCCTGTCTGTTCTCTCCTTTTATAACACTTCCGTCAGAAGTTATTAGGATCAGAACCTACCTTACTCTGATATTATCTTGAAAGAATAACCCTATTTCCCCAAACAAGGTTACACTGACAGGCATAAGGGATAAGACTTCATCACTTGCAGTGACACTTTCAATTCACAGCAGATGGCTTATGTTTCACCGTTCTTTATTTTCACCCGATTTGTGTCTTCAAATCTTAAGTGTGTCTGTTGTAGACTGATGCATATTTGTATCATGTTTCCTTTTTCATGCATTTTTTCCAACTTCTGCCTTTCAATTGAGTTGTTTCACTTTTTAAATTTAAAAATAAATAGATGACTTCTGTTTTCCTTCTTGCAATTTATTTTCTATAGGTCTTATGTCATTTTTAGTTGGTCTATTTCTTGATTTCAGGCCTCTATTGTGTTAAATCAATAATTTCTAGTGTAATTTTAAAATTTCCTGTTGTATATTTTCCAATATATATTTTATATTATTTTCTTAAAAAGTCTGTGAAGATTATACTTAGCAAATTAGAACAAATTCAAATTAATAATATCTTACTTTCAATAATATTTAATAAATCTCTGTCCCATTTATTCTTTGTAAAAATATTGTCACACAAATTACTTCTTTATATGTTAAAAGCAAGGATTTTCTTTTCTCTGCTTATTGGAAAGATTTTAGTGCAAGAAGTTAAAAGGTCTAGTTTTTTTTTTTTTAAGGAACTAATTGAGGAAACAAACTCAGTGTGCATGGAGGTTCTCAGGGCCTTGAATATAATCACATAACCTCACACTCTTCTCTCTGCCAAGGAAAAGTAGATGACCCACAATGCTTCCTTTGAAAATTTGTAAAACAAATTTCAACACAAATCTGAACTAAATGATATCTATTCAGGCCCATATATATAATAGTTATACCATCAAACATCTAGTGAATTCTTCACTCATGTGTCTGTTATGCCAAATTATATCCAGTTTGGAACCTAATATGTTTTGCAGGTGATTTTTTAAAAATCTGACAGTATATTAATAAAGCTGTCTCTTTTAAAAGACATTAAAAACTTGAGTGTTTATGTGCAGAAGGAGAAAGTAGGTTAGGCCCAAGAACAAACATTTTATAACTTTCTTTCACTTATTCCAGATATGCAAATGTTCAATAGTTTCCCTCAGTTTGTTCTCCTAAACATCTCTTGAGTTCACTCCCTGAGCTTTCGATTCACTGCCACTATTGTGTTTTAAACATTTGGAGTACCTTATTGAGCTTAAAGCGTTGGCCCTCCAACTTGCCTTTCTAAACACAAACGTCTCAAAATCTAACCTCAGGACATTTGGCAGAGAAATCTTTATGAAGTAAATATCTGATCACGTAAATGCTTATACCAAAAAAAGAAAATCCTATATGAAACATCTGCTACAGAATCACCTACAGTTCACGTTTCTAAACTATTCAATGTGATTTGAAAAGTTATTTTAGGTATGACACATAGAATTTTTACCTCAATAATCTAATCACACTAAATTTTTGTGGTTAAGTACTATGGCTGGTAATCAAGAGGTCGGCAGTTCGAATCTGCCAAGTGCTCCTTGGAAACTCTATCGGGCAGTTCTACTCTGCCCTAGAGGGTCGCTATGAGTCGGAATCGACTAGACGGCAGTGAGTTTGGTTTTGGTTCAGACCTACCAGACTAGGTGCCAGTGCATTTTCAGTGCATATAAACTTTTTTGTAGGTTAAACCTCAACACAGAGAAAAAAAAATCTTAAAACTGGACAAATAAGCAATATCATGATAAAAGGAGAAAATGTTGAAGTTGCTGATGATTTCATTTTAATTGGATTCACAACCAACACCCATGAAAACAGCAGTCAGGAAATCAAGTGATGCAAAAAGCTGCCAACCAAGAATAATATATCCTGCAAAACTCTCACTCAACTATGATGGCAAAATTAGGACATTTCCAGATAAATAGCAATGAAAGGAATATGGAAAAACCAGACCAAACTTACAAGAATTATTAAAGGGAGTCCTTCAGTTAGAAAACAAACAATATTGGACAACAACCTGAATCTAGCACTTAAGACAGCCTCCGCCAGATACCAACCAAGCAAAACAGGAATAGAGGGATATTCCTTGATGTAATAAATTGCATTCATACAAATCCAACAGCCAACATCATTCTTAACAGAGAGAGGATGAAAACATCCCCCCTCCCCTGAAAACAAGAAGACCAATCTTATTTAACATTGTGCTGGAAGTCTTAGCTAGAGCAATAAGGCAAGAAAAAGAAGTAAAGGACATCCAAGTTGGTAAGGAAGAAGTAAAATTACTATACATGAAGAACCCAAATGCCTACACAAGAAAACTGCTGGAACTAACGGAAAGATTCAGCAGAGTAGCAGGATAAAAGATCCACCCACCAACCACTGCCTTCGAGTCGATAAAAGATACACATAGAAAAATCAGTCAGATTCCTATACATCATAAAGAGAAAAACAAAAAGAAAATCAGGAAAGCAACACCATTTATCATAGCAACTAAAGACAAACAAACAAACAAAACAAGATACTTAGGAATAAATCTAAACAGAGACATAAAGGGCCTATACAAAGGAAGACTCAAAACACTATGTCAAGAGACCAAATAGACAAACATAAATGGAAAACCTACAACGCTCATGGATAGGTAGACTCAACATTGTGAAAATGTTAATTCTACCCAAAGCAATCTACGAATGCAATGCAATCCTGATCTAAATACCAACAGCATTCTTCAAAGAGATGGAAAAAGTAATCATTAAGTTTATGTGGAAAGGAAAGAGGCCCCAGATAAGTAAAGCACTATTGAAGTAAAAGAACAAAGTAGGAGGACTCCTACTACTTGACCTTAGAGCCTACTATACAGCTATGGTAGTCAAAAAAACTGGTACTGGTACAATGGCAGACACTTTGACCAGTGGAACAGAACTGAGAGCCCAGACGGAAGTCCACCCACCTGGTCACTGTATCTTTGACAAAGGTCCAAATCCTGTTAAATTGGGAAAAGATAGTCTTTATAATAAACGGTGCCGGCAAAACTGGATGTCCACCTGTAAAAAAATGAAATAAGACCCATATGTCACACCATAAACAAAAACTAATTCAAATGGATCAAAGACCTGAATATAAAACCCCAAACTATAAAGATCATAGAAGAAAAACCAGGGTCAACACTAGAGGCCCAAATACATGGCATAAATAGCATACAAACCATAACTAACAATACAAAAACAACAGAAGATAAGCTAGATAACTGAGATCTTCTAAAAATTAAACACTTATGCTCATCAAAAGACTTCACCAAAAGGGTAAAAAGACAACCTACACGCTGGGAAAAAAAACTGTCTATAGCAAATCTGACAAAGGTCTAATCTCTAAAATCTATAGGAAAACCCAATACCTCTACAACAAAAAAATAATCCAATTTTAAAAAATGGGCAAAGGATATGAATAGACACTTCACTAAAGAAGACATTCAGGCAGCTAACAGACATATGAGGAAATGCTCGAGATGACTAACCATTAGAGAAACGCAAATCAAAACTACAATGAGATACCGTCTCACCGTGACATTACTGGCACAAATCCAAAAAACTGAAAATAACAAATGTTGGAGAGGCCGCAGAGAGACTGGAACTCTTATGCACTGCTGGTGGGAAAGTAAAATGGTGCAACCATTTTAGAAAATGATACGGCAGCTTCCTTAAAAAGCTAGAAATAGAAATACCATATGACACAGCTATCCTACTCCTAGGAATATATCCTAGAGAAATAAGAGCCATTACACGGACAGACATATGCACATCTATGTTCATTGCAGCACTATTCACAATAGCAAAAAGATGGAAAAAACTTAAGTGCCATCAACAGTTGAATGGATAAACCACTATAATACAAACACACAATGGAATACTATGCAACAAAGAACAATGATGAATCTGTGAATCATCTCACAACATGGATGAATCTGGAGGGCATTATGCTGAGTGTAATACATTAATCAGAAAAGGACAAATAGTACATGAGACCACTATTATAAAAACTCATGAAAAGGCTTACACACAGCAAGAAACAATCCTAGGAAGGGGAGGGTTGGGGAAGGAAAAATGCCAACTAGACAATAGATAAGTGGTAAATTTGGTGAACAGTAAGACAATACACAATTCTGGGGAATTCAGTACAACTTGACCAAGGCAAGGACATGGAAGCTTCATAGATCCAAACTCTCTGAGGGACTGAATTACTGGGCTGTGGGCTGGCGACCACAGCCTCGGGGGACATCTATCTCAATCGACATAACATAGTTTATAAAGAAAATGTTCTACATCCTACTTTGGTGAGTAGCTTCTGGCATTTTAAAAGCTTGTGAGTGGCCATCTAAGATACTCCACTTGTCCCACCCCATCTGGAGCAAGGGAAAATGAAGAAAACCAAAGACACAAGGGAAAGATTAGTCCAAAGGACTAATGGACCACAACTACCACAGCCTCCACCAGACTGAGTCTAGCACAACTACGTGTTGCCTGGCTACCACCACGTACTGCTCTGACAGGGATCACAATACAGGGTCCTGGACACAGCTGGAGAAAAATGTACAACAAAATTCTAACTCACAAAAAAAGACTAGACTTACTGGTCTGACAGAGCCTGGAGAAACACCCAGAGTATGCCCCCTGGACACACTTTAAATTCAGTACTGAAGTCATTCCTGAGGTTCACCCTTCAGCCAAAGATCAGACAGGCTCATAAAACAAAATGAGAGTAAATAGTCACACAAACCCAGGGGCAAGGATGAGATGGGAGGAGGGGACAGGAAATCTGGTAATAGGGAACCCAAGGTTGAGAAGGGAGACCGTTGATATGTTATGGGGTTGGTAACTAATGTCACAAAACAATATGTGTATTAATTGTTTAATGAGCAACGAATCTGCTCTGTAAACCTTCATCTAAATTACAATACAAAAAAAAGAAAAAGGTCAAATGAAAAAAGAAATCATACAACACATTGCATTGGGCAAATCTGTTGCAAAAGACCTCTTTAAAGTGTTAAAAACAAAGACCTCACTTTTAGGACTAAGGTGGACCCCACCCAAGCCATGATATTTTTAATTGCCACATATGCATGCAAAAGCAGGACAAGGAATAAAAATTACTGAAGAAAAATTTTTGCATTTGAATTATGGCATTGGCAAAGGGTATTGAAAAAAAAAGTTGTTTTTTTTTTTTTATTGACTATACTATGGACTGGAGGGTGAAAAAATCTGTCTTCAAAAAAGTACAGAATGAGTGCTCCTTAGAAATGAAGATGGCGAGACTTCAAGTACTTTAGATATGTTTTTATAAGAGACAAGTACCTTGAGAGGGGTATCATGCTTGCTAAAGCAGAAGATCTGCGAAAAATAGGAGGGTCCTCAACAAGATGAATTCACACAGTGCCTACCACAATGGGCTCAAATATAGCAATAATTGTGAGGATGGTGCAGGATCAATGTTTCTGTCCTTTGTACATGGGGTCGCTATGAGTCGAACTGACTTGAAGGCACTGTTTAACAACAAAAATAACAAATTTTTTATGATTTAAAGCCTTCCTCTTTTTCTTGCATTGTTACAATCTACCCCAACTGACACAATTTTTCCTCCCAAAGGGCAGCTAACACTTATTGAGAGCTCATTGTAGGCCACGTGGTGACCTTGAATTATTTTATACATACTTCATTTCATTCTGAAAATAACCTTATCAAGTAAGAACAATTGTTATTTATATTTCATGAATGGAGAAACTTATCGATAGAGAGTTTGGGAAACTTAACCAGGCTGACATGTAAATCTGGAGTTACAACCTGGCTAGCTGACACAAAACAATATGTTACTCATTTTCAGGATAGTGATACTAGCTAGCAATATTTGAACTACTTCCTAGTGCCCCCAAATAGTGTGCATGCTCTTACACACGTCTATATCATTCCTTTACACTTTCTTTCATGTATATTGCAAGTGTCACAAGAATCACCTCTTTTCGAACTGCATTCCTGATTCACTAAAATAATTAAGCATTCATTACTATGAACACATCATTGTGTATAGTGCTCTATTATAAGAGAAATTACTATCTATGATATTTGTTGGTTTCTTTGTTTCCTCCACAGTAAGCTGTTTCATCCTAATAAGGGCCAAAATTTTGACTAGTGTAGAACCTAGGATAAGCGTACCTATAAGAAATGGATGTTAATCAATTATACTCATCCAACCATTTGTACAGGGTATAAAACCAAAAACCGAACCTGAAGCTGGCGAATTGATCTGACTCCTAGCGACCCTATAGGATAGAATAGAATTGCCCCATAGGGTTTCCACAGAGGACCTGGTGGATTCAAACTGCCAACCTTTTGGTTAGCAGCCATAGCACTTAACCACTATACCACTAGGACTTCTGTACACGGTATATTAATAGATACGTATAATTGGATTTTTTTTTAGTTTTTTTTTTAAGGGAAAGAGTTCCTTATCTTGGGAGGTAAAAATAATAACAATAATAAATTTGTGGTGAAATCTAAAAGGGAGAATTCTATAACACTGCAGGAAATATTAATCATAAAGAGAAGTAGGAAAGAGTGAATCACACTGAATTTGTTTAAAATGCTATAAGAAAGTTAATCAATTGAAAGAACAGATTAAGTAAACAGGAACATAGGAGCAATAATCTTTATTTAATGTTTACATCAAGATTTTAAAATTTTTTCCTCATTTTTTGAAAACAGTGAAAATCTTTTTGAATGTATCCTTGAAAACTTGTTTCACTTGCTGGTTCCTTAGACTATAAATGACGAGATTTAATAAAGGAGCAAATGAAGTACAGATGACAGCTATACCTTTGGATAAAGACACCCTTTCTTTTGCTGATGGCTTTATGTAAATGAAGATACAGCTACCATAAGTAAGGGAAACTACAATCATGTGGGAAGAACAAGTGGAAAAAGCGTTTGTTCTTTTCTGAGCAGGAAGGATTTTTAGAATGGTCTTGATTGTATATGTATAGGAAAAAAATCAGTAAGAGCAATGTGACCACAAGTATTATAGCTGATAAAAACAAATGAAATTAATTCTAGGAAGTGAGTGTCTATGCAAGACATCTGTAAGATAGAAATTTCACATGAAATGATCAATTACTTTGGAAAAACAGAATTCTAGTTTCAGCCCTATGACCAACGGTGGAAAGGTAATCAGAAAGCCAACTGTCCATGAACTGAGTACCAGTTGGTAGCACACTTGGCTTCTCATAATGATGGGATAATGCAACTATTTGCAGATGGCTGCATAAGAGTCATAAGACATGACAGGCAGAAGGTGAAACTCTGTAACACATATCAAGAGGAAAAAGAACAATTGAGATGCACAACCATTGCAGGAAATGATTTTGTTTTTAGTCACAATGCTTGTCAGAAATCTAGGAATAGATATTGTTGTCAATAAGATTTCCAAGTGGGAGAAATTTCAGAGAAAAAAAATACATTGGCGTCTTAAGGCGAAGATCCAACAGCGTGAGGGGGATGATAGCTAAGTTCCCCATCACACTCAAAATGTAATTGAGAAAGAGAAATATAAAAATCACAATTTGCAACTCTGGGTCATCTGTCAGTCCCAAGAGAATGAACTCTATCTCCTTTGACTGGTTCTTCATTTCACTTATGAATCCTATTAAATCGACATTGGGAAAAAAAACACAAAAGCAGAAATAACAGGATCTTTTTTAAAGCTACTATCAGAAAAAACTTGATAACCAGAAATGTAAACAAGTGTAAATATTTGTCACAGTTTGACAAAGCAGGTGATCCCTAAAATTATAGTACAGATCAGCCTAAACATCTTCTAATTCACTGTACCGTATACATTAAAGTTTTACTTATTACAATACGAAGTTCTTTCTTCTCTTTCTCCTTTGGACTTGAAAAGTGATTTAAATATTGGCTAATCATTTCCAAATAATCTGAATTCTGCTTAAATGTTCTAAATAGAGAGAGGATAAGTATTATTTGAGATGTGTTTTCTGTGTACGTTTAATAAATTATTGCAATAAGTTTTTATAAAATTTTGCCAACTTTGCCAGTGTCAATTTACTACGCATGTTCAACATCTTTTACTTTATGAAAAGACTTTTTAAATTTATCAAACATATAGAATTATTAGGAGTTATATATTTTCCGTAAGTATGATCAAAATTCTCCAGTATATGCCATTAATTTTTTAGCTTTGATGCAGTACTGCTCCATGTTCCTTTGACTTATTTTCTTCAATGATTATTTTTTCTGATTCCAAATCATCAGTCTTCTCATAATCTGTTGCATTTGAACTCATCATTTTGAAATATCTTCAAGATACAGTTAGTAATTTCAAAAGTCTAAATAAAGTAGGTAAAGAAATGTAGCTATAGGAAAAACAAACACAATCAATTATTATCTTACTTTGTCTTGGATTCAGACAATTTATAAAGTCTTAAATATTACTTTTTTCCTGTTTGTGCAGACTACAGTAAATAATTTTGTCTTCTTAGTCTAATGATGAGGGTGATATTAATTACTAGGAATAAGGAGTTTCTTTAAATCATTTTGTTAGTCTAGGACTAGTATAGAAGTGAAAGTCAGTAGTCACTTGTGATCCTAATTATATTATTTCTGATACTCAACTTCATTTTTCTTAAATACATAAGTAAAAAATTTCTCTATAGATGAATAGGCCCATTGTTTGCTACAGAGTTAATTGTATACTTTATGTTCAGTAGACTACTGTCTTGTATGTATATCCATGGTGGAAAAGAGATATTTTCTCTTTATTTTAATGAAGCTGTTGAAGTGCTATCTGAACATTCATGTCTTTAATTTCAGAGTTAATATACAGGTCCCATTGGGTATTTAAATTAGGGTATCTCTAAATCAACTACCTTATTCATTTTAAAAATCATTCCACTAGGTTACTAATATATGCATCTCACTTGAATAAAAATGTTTGACCCTTGCATAGAAGGATGTGTTTTCCCTGATTTCATTTTTCTCACTCTACTTAATGTAGCAAAAATGTGTATTTTCTTATAAAATTTTTGTTTTGGGTTTTGAATGAGAGCTATTGATAATCTGAGGTGCTATAGGAAACACTGGTGGCATGCTGTTTAAGAGCTATGGCTCTTAACCAAAAAGGTCAGCAGTTCGAATCCACCAGACACTCCTTGGAAACCCTATGGGGCAGCTCTACTTTGTCCTATAGGGTCGCTGTGAGTTGGAACCAACTCAACAACAATGGTTTTATAGCAATTTATAGCAATAATAATCTACCATGTCCCTATTTTCAAGTATTTTCCCCAATATTTTATATTTATATTTGAGTTTCTTTTTGGCTTTGGAAAATAGGTTAGATGATAGAGAGAGAATAGATGATTAGATAGATAGATGGACAGACAGACACAGAGACAGACAGATAGATAGATGATAGATGATAGATAATAGATGATGGATAGATAGATAGATGATAGATAGATGATTGATAGACAGACCGACCGACCGACAGACAGACAGATAGATAGATGATAGGCAGATATATAGATTCAAATTGCCCTGGTGGCACAGTGATTAAGAGCTACGGTGAATCCACAAGTCACTCCTTGGAAATCCTATAAGGCAGATCTACTATGTCCTATAGGGTTGCTATGAGTCATAATCAACTAGATGGCAAAGGATTTGGGTTCTTTTTTGGCTTTGGAAAATAGATTAGATAGATAGCTAGAAGATAGATTGGGAGATGGACAGATACATTGGCAGATAGATTTGAACTAATGATTTCAGTAAATCTCAAAATCTGAAGTCCAGGATAGCAGCCATTTTTATTTTATTCCTTGAGCACTAAAAAGATAACAAACTGAGTGATCACGAGTGTTTATTTATGAAGAATGTGTTCCACTACTTTCATTTCTTTAATTCTCAGTTTTGCTCTACATTCAGTCAGAAAGAGAACAGAGTCAGTTCAACAATTTTCGCTAACATCATGTGGCTAGATGGCAAATCTACATGCTGGTTTCTTTAAGAATCTGCAACATAGATGCTATTTTTGCTCTTCAAAATTCCTGAAGGAGTACAATTTCATGTAGTTAAAAAATCTATCATGGGAGGCGGGGCCAAGATGGCTGACTAGGTAGAAGCTACCTTGGATCCTTCTTGTAAAAAAGACTCGGAAAAACAAGTGTATCAATCATATACATGACAATCTACGAACCCTGACCAACAAACCCAAATCTAAAGAGTTGACGTGACTGACAGAGACTCAGCCAGCACAAGCAGGCTGCACACTGATGAGCTAAGGAGAGAAGGAGCAACCACGGGAAATCAGTGACAGTTTTCGGAGCCTGGAGTCAGTGTCCCAGCCAGAAAACCTTGGCCCCGGGCTTTGGACTGGGGGCAGGGGAGCGGAGCACGGTATCCTGAGACAGCAGAAACATGGGACGCAGCCCTAGCCCCAAGAAGTGACCTCAGGGAAGCCCAACCAGTGCAGGCAGGCAGCGCAGCCATGCGGCTGACAGGAGGAGAAGTCACCGGGAGGCAGAGACTGGTTTTGGAACCTGGAGTGTGGTGTCCCAGCTGGGGAACCTTTGCGCTGGGCTTTGGAATGGGAGCAGAGGAACTGACCACGGCTTCTGATACAGCACAAGCACAGGATGCGGGCCTGACCCTAGGGGGCAATCTCGACCCAGCCAGTGCACACAGTCGACACGCCCCTCGGGAATCTCAGATAAAACAGTCATCACCAAGCAAGATAAGTAACTTTGTCTATATTCCTGGGTGCTACTATTTCCTATCTATCTGATCCCTCCCCTCCCCTTCCCAGGCAGCTTCATTAACATTGGAATTTCATGGGCCAGAGAGTGACGTGCTCTGCGGTTTTTTTTGTTTTGTTTTGTTTTTGTCTTTTCCTAACCCATTCTCCTCGCCTGAGAGAAGCAGCTACAAAAAAACCCAGGGACCAAAAATCCTTCCCTGACTTTCCAAAATCGGACCAAAAATAGAGAACCAGCTCCAGCCAAGCATTTGAGATCCACAGTCTTGGGCTTTCATCCCTACAGGGAACAAAGTGGCTATTATAAAGCAAAGGCAATTCTGATAGTGATCTGACTGTAAATGTTTTAGCAGATTACTGGTAAGACAGTCTGATATCTCTACTTACTAAACAGAGCCCTCACTGATCTACAAGGGGGAACTGAGGGCTGAAGCTCCACGCAAACCACCTAGCCTCCTGCCATAAGGGTCTGAGGATAATGACACCTAGCAATCTGTAGAGGTACATGCATTTGGTGCCTAAGGTACAGCTGTGGAGCCCACCCACCAAGTGCTTTAGGAATAGAGACACACCTACTTCACTGGCACTTGGGGGAAGCCTGTCAGTATCCTGCCCCCCGGAGTATGACCCCCTGCTGCTACTAGAATCTGGTGTACACAACTATCACCACTACTCCTCTAAGTTAAAAGGTGACAGTCTACCCCACACACTTGGTGACCCAAAATCAGATTCTACTCAAGAAGAGTGAATGGACTCTTAGGCTTATATAAATGGTAACAGCCCAAACCACCTGGTAATAGAACATAAGTGATTCAAAGGCTACAACAATCAAGACAGCACGATCTAGTAGCCCATCTACATATATTGAAAGAAAACAAAACAAGGTAAGACTCAGTGAGCAAATATAAAATAAATCATTACAATGTCTTATAGATGCCTCGGAGACAGTAGTTGATATCAAACCACATAAAGAAGCAGATCATGATTGCTTTTACAGCTCCCCAAATTAAAGAATCAAAATCTTTCCCAAATGAAGATATAATCCTGGAATTGCCAGATGCAGAATATAAAAAACTAATATACAGAATGCTTCAAGACATCAGGGATGACCTCATAAATGAAATAAGGCAATCTACACAAAAGGCCAAGGAACACACTGATAAAGCAGTTGAAGAAATCAAAAAGATTATTCAAGAACGTAGTGGAAAAATTAATAAGCTGCAAGAATCCATAGAGAGACAGCATTCAGAAACACAAAAGATTAACAGTAAAATTACAGAATTAGACAACTCAATAGGAAGTGAGGAGCAGAATCGAGCAATCGGAATGCAGAGTGGGGGAGTTGGTGGATAAGGCAATTGACACCAGTATAGTTCAAGAAAAATCCGAACAAAAAAATTAAAAAAAGGGAAAAAACCCTAAGAATCATGTGGGACTCTATCAGGAAGAATAACTTGGGTGTGATTGGAGTTCCAGAACAGGGAGGAATAACAGAAAATACAGAGAGAATAGTTGAAGATCTGTTGGCAGAAAACTTCCCTGACATCATGAAAGATATCATGATGACATCATGAAAGATATCATGATGACATCATGAAAGATATCATGATGACATCATGAAAGGATATCTATCCAAAATGCTCATCGAACCCCATAGAAGACTGATCCAAAAAGAAAATCACCAAGACATATTATCATCATCCTTGCCAAAACCAAAGATAAAGAGAAAATTTTAAAATCAGCCAGGGATAAAAGAAAGGTCTCCTACAAAGGAGAATCAATAAAAATAAGTTCAGACTATTCAGCAGAAACCATGCAGTCAAGAAGGCAATGGGATGACATATATAGAGCACTGAAGGAGAAAAATGCCAGCCAAGGATCCAGCAAAACTCTCTCTCAAATATGAAGGTGAAATTAAAACATTTACAGAGAAACACAAGCTTAGAAAATTTGCAAAAACCAAACCAAAGCTACAAGAAATACTAAACGAAATTGTTTGGTCAGAAAATCAATAATGTCAGATACCAGCACAACACAAGGTCACAGAACAGAACATCCTGATATCAACTCAAATAGAGAAATCACAAAAACAAATTAAGATTAATTTTAAAAAGAAAAAAGTGCTCAAAACGGAGAATCATTGAAGTCATTATGTAAAATGTCACAATACTCAAAAAGAAGGACTAAATACAGGAGGCATAGGGCTGACATGTAGAGAGGGAAACAAGGCGAGATAGCAGAATACAAGTTAGGTTTTTACTTAGAAAAATAGAGGTAAATATTAAGGTAACCACAAAGAGGTCTAACAATTCCATAACTCTAAATAAAAACCAGGAAAAACATAATGACTCAGCAAACATAAATTCGACTACTATGAAAATGAGGAACACACAATTTACAAAGAAAAACGTCTCAGAACAAAAAAGTAAGTGGAAAAATGAAATTGTCAACACACACAAAAAGACATCAAAATGACAGCACTAAACACGTACTTATCTATAATTATGCTGAATGTAAATGGACTAAATGCACCAATAAAGAGACAGAGAGTTTCAGACTGGATAAAGGAACAAGATCCGTCTATATGCTGCCTACAAGAGACACAACTTAGACTTAGAGAAACAAACAAACTAAACTCAAAGGATGGAAAAAATATATATCAAGAAAACAATAAGCAAAAAAGAGCAGGAGTAGCAATATTAATTTCTGACAAAATAGACTTTAAATAATATTAATTTCTGACAAAATAGACTTGACCAGGAAGATATAACCATATTAAATATTTATGCACCCAAAGACAGGGCTGCAAAATACATAAAACAAACTTTAACAGAACTGAAAAGTGAGATAGACACCTCCACAATTATAGTAGGAGACTTCAACACACCACTCAATAGAGACACGGAACACCTAATTGCTACAATCAACCAACTTTACCACATAGACTTATGCAGAACACTCCACCCAACAGCTGCTAAGTATACTTTCTTTCTAGTGCCCATGGAACATTCTCTAGAATAGATCACATATTAGGTCATAAAACAAACCTTTGCAGAATCCAAAACATCGAAAGGTTACAAAGCACCTTCTCAGACCACAAGGCCATAAAGGTGGAAATCAATAACAGAAAAATAAGGGGAAAGAAATGAAATACTTGGAAACTGAACAATACCCTGCTCAAAAACCACTGGGTTATAGAAGACATTCAGGAGGGAATAAAGAAATTCATAGAAAGCAACGAGAATGAAAACACTTCCTATCAAAACCTATGGGACACAGCAAAAGCAGTGCTCAGAGGTCAATTTATATCGATAAATGCACACACACATAAAGAAGAAAGAGCCAAAATCCGAGAACTGTCCCGACAACTTGAACAAATAGAAAGCGCACAACACAAGCATCCATCAGGCACCAGAAGAAAACAGATAATAAAAATTAGAGCTGAACTAAATGAATTAGAGAACAGAAAAACAATTGAAAGAATTAACAAAGCCAAAAGCTGGTTCTTTGAAAAAAATTAACAAAATTGATAAACCATTGGCCAGACTGACCAAAGAAATACAGGAAAGGAAACAAATAACCTGAATAAGAAAGGAGAAGGGCCACTTCACAACAGAGCTAACTGAAATTAAAAGAATCATATCAGATTATTAGGAAAAATTGTACTCTAACAAATTTGCAAACCTAGAAGAAATGGATGAATTCCTAGAAAAACATTACCTACCTAAACTAACACAATCAGAAGTAGAACAACTAAATAGACCCATAACGAAAAAAGAGATTGAAACGGGAATCAAAAAACTCCCAACAAAAAAAAGCCCTTGCCCGGACGGCTTCACTGCAGAGTTCTACCAAACTTTCAGAAAAGAGTTAACACCACTACTACTAAAGGTATTTCAAAGCACACAAAATATTGGAATACTACTTAACTCATTCTATGAAGCCACCATATCCCTGATACCAAAACCAAGTAAAGACATCACAAAAAAAGAAAATTACAGACCTATATCCCTGATGAACATAGATGCAAAAATCCTCAACAAAATTCTAGCCAATAGAGTTCAACAACATATCAAAAAAAAAAAAAATACACCACGACCAAGTGGGATTTATACCAGGTATGCAAGGCTGGTTTAATATTAGAAAAACCATTAATGTAATCCACCATATAAATAAAACAAAAGATAAAAACCACATGATCTTATCAATTGATACAGAAAAGGCTTTTGACAAAGTCCAACACCCATTCATGATAAAAACTCTCAGCAAAATAGGAATTGAAGGAAAATTCCTCAACATAATAAAAGGCATCTATACAAAGCTAACAGCCAGCATCATTCTAAATGGAGAGAGTCTGAAGGCATTTCCCTTGAGAACGGGAACCAGACAAGGATGCCCTTTATCACCGCTCTTATTCAACATTGCGCTAGAGGTTCTAGCCAGAGCAATTAGGCTAGACAAAGAAATAAAGGGCATCCGGATTGGCAAGGAAGAAGTAAAATTATCTCTATTTGTAGACGACATGATCTTCTACACAGAAAACCCTAAGGAAGCCTTCAGAAAACTACTGAAACTAATAGAAGAGTTCAGCAGAGTATCGGGATACAAGATAAACATACAAATATCAGTTGGATTTCTCTACACCAACAAAAAGTACATCAAAGAGGAAATCACCAAATCAATGCCATTTACAGTAGCACCCAAGAAGATAAAATACTTAGGAATAAATCTTATCAAAGATGTAAAAGACCTATACAAAGAAAACTACAAGGTACTACTGCAAGAAACTAAAAGGGACCTACATAAGTGGAAAAACATACCTTGCTCAGGGATAGGAAGACTTAACATAGTAAAAATGTCTATTCTACCAAAAGCCATCTATACATACAATGCACTTCCGATCCAAATTCCAATGACATTTTTTAATGTGATGGAGAAACAAATCATCAACTTCATATGGAAGGGAAAGAAGCCTCAGATAAATAAAGCATTACTGAAAAAGAAGAAGAAAGTGGGAGGCCTCAGTCTACCTGATTTTAGAACATATTATACAGCCACAGTAATCAAAACAGCCTGGTACTGGTACAACAACAGGCACATAGACCAACGGAACAAAATTGAGAACCCAGATATAAATCCATCCACATACGAGCAGCTGATATTTGACAAAGACCCAGTGTCAGTTAATTGGGGAAAAGATAATCTTTTTAACAAATGGTGCTGGCATAACTGGATATCCCTTTGCAAAAAAATGAAACAGGACCCATACCTCACACCATGCACAAAAACTAACTCCAAATGGATCAAAGAACTAAACATGAATTCTAAAACGATAAAGATCATGGAACAAAAAATAGGGACAACGTTAGGAGCCCTGATACAAGGCATAAACAGAATACAAAACATTACCAAAAATGACGAAGAGAAACCAGATAACTGGGAGCTCCTAAAAATCAAACACCTATGCTCATCTAAAGACTTCACCAAAAGAGGAAAAACACCACCTACAGATTGGGAAAAAATTTTCAGCTATGACTTCTCCGACCAGCGCCTGATCTCTAAAATCTATATGATTCTGTTAAAGCTCAACCACAAAAAGACAAATAACCCAATCAAAAAGTGGGCAAAGGATAAGAACACGCACTTCACTAAGGAAAATATTCAGGCAGCTAAGAGATACATGAGAAAATGCTCTCGATCATTAGCCATTAGAGAAGTGCAAATTCAAACTACGATGAGATTCCATCTCACTCCAACAAGTCTGGCATTAATCCAAAAAACACAAAATAATAAATGTTGGAGAGGCTGCGGAGAAACTGGAACTCTTATACACTGCTGGTGGGAATGTAAAATGGTACAACCACTTTGGAAATCTATCTGGCATTTTCTTAAAAAGTTAGAAATAGAACTACCATACAACCCAGAAATCCCACTCCTCGGAATATACCCTAGAGATATGAGAGCCTTCACACAAACAGATATATGCACACCCATGTTTATTGCAGCACTGTTTACGATAGCAAAACCTGGAAACAACCAAGGTGTCCGTCAATAGATGAATGGTTAAATAAATTATGGTATATTCACACAATAGAATGCTATGCATTGATAAAGAACGGTGACGAATCTGTAAACATTTCATAACATGGAGGAACCTGGAAGGCATTACGCTGAGTGAACTTAGATGCAAAAGGACAAATATTGTATAAGACCGCTATTATAATATCTTGAGAAATAGTATAAACTGAGAAGAACACATACTTTTGTGGTTACGAGAGGGGGGAGGGAGGGGGGTGGGAGATGGTTATTTACTGATTACCTAGTAGATAAGAACTACTTTAGGTGAAGGGAAGGACAACACTCAATACAGGGAAGTTCATCTCAACTGGACTGGACCAAAACCAAAGAAGTTTCTGGGATAAACTGAATGCTTCAAAGGCCAGCAGAGCAAGGGCGGGGATTTGGGGACTATGGCTTAAAGGGACTTCTAAATCAATTGGCAAAATAAATTCTATTATGAAAACATTCTGCATCCCACTCTGAAGTGTGGCGTCTGGGTCTTAAAAGCTAACAAGTGGCCATCTAAGATGCATCAGTTGGTCTCAACCCACCTGGATCAAAGGAGAATGAAGAACACCAAGGTCACACGACAACTATGAGCCCAAGAGACAGAAAGGGCCACATGAACTACAGACTTACATCATCCTGAGACCAGAAGAACTAGATGGTGCCTGGCCAAAACCGATGACTGCCCTGACAGGGAGCACAACAGAGAACCCCTGAGGGAGCAGGAGATCAGTGGGATGCAGACCCCAAATTCTCATAAAAAGACCAGACTTAATGGTCTGACTGAGACTAGAAGAATCCCGGCGGTCATGGTCCCCAAACCTTCTCTTGGCCCAGGGCAGGAATCATTCCCGAAGACAACTCATCAGACATGGAAGGGATTGGACAATGGGTTGGACAGAGATGCTGATGAAGAGTGAGCTACTTGTATCAGGTGGACACTTGAGACTGTGTTGGCATCCCCTGTCTGGAGGGGAGATGGGAAGGTAGAGAGGGTTAGAAACTGGCAAAACGGTCACGAAAGGAGAGACTGGCAGGAGGGAGCGGGCTGGCTCATTGGGGGAGAGTAAATGGGAGTATGTAGTAAGGTGTATATAAGCTTATATGTGAGAGACTGACTTGATTTGTAAACTTTCACTTAAAGCACAATAAAAATTATTTTTAAAAAATCTATCACGCTACAGTTTATATGTATCCCTGTATATTCAGACAGCTTTGAGTACTGCATCTACATATAGAAAATATGTGACGCCTGAGATGTCAATGGTAATTACCATTGTATTTGTAGAGTTGTCTAATTTTATTATCTAGACATTTATTCCAAATTACAAGTGATTTGCCGTATGCAGGGAGTGTTGATACTCTTTTTCCCATAAGGGCATATGGTATAAACAAAAGTCAAACAATAAATGATGAATATTATTGCTTTTGTAATATTAGAAAACATTCAGTTATTTGAATAAGAACTTTAATTCCAGTGTTTTTCTTGAGAAGGCTTTAAATCAGAGGGGCAATTGGGAAAGTATACCCATCTGTTAATATTTCCCAATTTCACACACTCTACAAAAATCACAGGACCAGGATACTATCGATAACTCAATTAGAATATGCTTTCTAATTGCCAGATAGAATTTTTCTCTACTTTTTTCCCTTAATTACTTAAACTTAAATGAAAATATGTTTTTCTAAGAGAAGAATATTTTAGGAACGCTCTCAGATTAAAGGAACCCACTTTTCATAACAAAGAATGACTATGTTTGCAATTGTGCACAAAATTGCACACTTGCTACAGTTTTATCAGGTTGTTCATAAGAGACTCAAAGGAGTTAATTAAAATAAAAGGAAGGAAGGAAAAGTAATCTCTTATGGAGACTGGTGTTGAGGATCTACCAATTACATATAATAATAATAAGCTAAAAATTGTAAATTGTTTTGAATACAAATCTGAGGGAACATTATTCCAACAGATAACTAGAAATGATTTAAACACTATATGACACGTCAACAAGATTCTGATTCTTCACTACCCTCAATCTTTATGAGTAATTCTTCTGATCAGAGGTTTTATCTCAAACAGGAAACATTTTCTGGACTCCATTATGCAATATATTAAAATTCGGTTAGCTAGATTGTTGCCCAACCAAGTACTTGAGAACAAATATTTGTGTTGTTAGTTACCATCAGTTGGTTGCGACTCAGCGACATCACGTACAACAGAAAGAAACAGCCTGTCTTTCCCCATTCACAAAATCACCGCTATGTTTGAGCCCATTTTTGCAGCTGCTGTGTCAATCCATCTAGTTGAGAATCTTCTTTTTCTCTGACCCTCTACTTTTCCAAGCGTGATGTCCTTCTCAAGGTACTGGCCCCACCTGATAACATGTCCAAAGCATGTGAGATAATGTGTCACCATGCTTGCTTCTAAGGGGCATTCTGGCTGAACTTCTTCCAAGAAGGATTTGTTCATTCTTCTGTCAGTCCATGGTATTCTTTGCCAACACCATAATTCAAAGTCATCAGTTCTTCTTTGATCTTCCTTATTCATCGTCCTTCTTTCGCCTGCATATGAGGTGAGCTAAAATACTATGGCTTGGGTCAGACACATCTTGGTCTTTAAAGTAACATCTTTGCTTTTGAACACTTTAAAGAGGTCTTTTGCAGCAGTTTTCCAAGTACAATGCATCCTTTGAGTTCTTGACTGCTGCTTCTGTGGGCGTTGATTGTGAATCCAAGTAAAATGAAATCCTTGACAACTTCAATCTTTTCTCCATTTATCATGATACTGCTAATTGGTCCAGTTGTGAAGAGTTTTGGATTTGGGTTTTTTTGTTGTTGTTTTTTTATTTTGAGGTGTAATCCATACTGAAGGCTCTAGTCTTCGATATTCATCAGTAAGTGCTTGAAGTCCTCTTGGCTTTCAGCAAGTAAGGTCATGTCCTCTGCATATCACAGGTTGTTAATGATTCTTCCTCCAATCCAGATGTCACATTCTTCTTAATATACTCCATCTTCTTGGATTATTTGCTCAGCATACAGATTCAATGAATATGGCGAAAGGATATGACCCTGATATACACCTTTTCTGATTTTAAACGTTGCTGAACCCCCTTGTTCTGTCTGAACAACTGCCTCTTGGTCCACGTACAGTTTCCTTATAAGCACAATTCAGTGTTCTGGAATTCCCATTCTTTGTAGTGTTATCCATAATTTGTTATGATCTACACAGCAACGATAACCCTTGTTTTATGTCCTCTTCTTAATCCAGTTTGAATTTCTGGCAGTTCCCATAATGTACTGTCGCCACTGCTTTTGAATGATCTTCAGCAAAATTTTACTTGTGTGTGATATTAATGATATTGTTTGATAATTTCCACTTTCTGTGGGATCACCGTTAGTTGGAATGGGCACTTTTGTCTGGCCAGGTAGCTGTCTTCCAAATTTCTTGGCATAGACAGGTGAACACCTCTAGTACTGCATCCATTTGTTGAAACAACTCAATTGGTAGCTCTTAATTCCTAGACCCTTTTTTTCTTAATGCCTTCAGTGCAGCTTGGACTTCTTCCTTCACTACCATTGGTTCTTGGCTATATCCTGCCTCCTAAAATGGTTGATCATTGACCAATTCTTTTTGGTACAGTGGCTCTGTGTATTCCTTCCATCTTCTTTTGATGCTTCCTCCATTGTTCAGTATTTTCCCAGCGGAATCCTTCAATATTGCAACTCAAGGCTTGAATTTATTCTTCAGTTCTTTCAGCTTGAGAAATGCTGAGTGTGTTCTTTCCATTTGGTTTCTAATACCATGTCCTTGTACATTTCCCTATAATACTTTACTATGTCTTCTCAATTTTTTTTTCTGAAGCCACCCTTTGAAATCTTCTGTTCAACTATTTTACTTCGTCATTCCTTCCATTCGCTTTAGCTACTCAAAATTCAAGAGCAAGTTTCAGAGTCTCTTCTGACATCCATTTTGGTCTTTCCTTTTTAATGACCTTTTGCATTCTTCGTGTCTGATGTCCTTAATGTCATTCCACAACTTGTCTGGTCTTCAGTCATTAGTGTTCAGTGCATCAAATCTATTCTTGGAATGGTGTCTAAATTCAGGTGGGATACTCAAGGTGGTATTTTGCTCTTGTGGATTTGATCTAATTTTCTTCAGCTTCAACGTGAACTTACATATGAGCAGTTGATGATCTGTTCTGAAGTCGGCCCCTTGCCTTGTTCTGACTGATGATATTGAGCTTTTCCATTGCCTCTTTCTACAGATGGAGTCAATTTGATTCCTGTGCAATCTGTCTGGTGAGATCCATGTGTATCGTTGCAATTTATGTTATTGAAAAAAAGATAATTGCTGTGAAGAAGTTGTTGGTCTTGCAAAACTCTATCACAGGATCTCTGGTGTCCTTTCTATCACCAAAGCCACATATTCCAACTATTGATCAATCCTTCTTCTTTGTTTCCAACTTTCGCATTTCAATCACCAGTAATTACCAGTATGTTTGATCAATTTTAGATTTGGAAATTGGTAAAAATCTTCAATTTCCTCATCTTTGGCCTTAGTGGTTGATTCTTAAATTCGAATAATTGTCGTATTAGCTGGTCTTCCTTGTAGGCACGTCGATATTTTTCTATTACTGACAGCATTGTACTTCAGGATAGATCTTGAAATGTTCTTTTTGACGATGAATGTGATGCTGTTCCTCTTCAATTTGTCTTTCTTGGCATAGTAGACCATACGATTGCCTTAACCTAAACGGCAACTACTAGTCCTTTTCAGCTATCTAATGCCTAGGATATTGATCTTTATACGTTTCATACAATTTTTGTTGACTTTCAATTTCCCTAGATTCATACTTCATAAATTCCATGCTGATTATTAGTGGATGCTTGCAGCTGGTTCTTCTAATTCTGAGTCATGCCATACCAGCAAATGAAGGTCCTAAAAGCTTGACTCCATCTACGTCATTAAGGTCGAGTGTACCTTGAGGAGGCAGCTTTTCCCCAGTCATACTCTGAGTGCCTTCCAACCTGAGGGGCTTCCAACCTTCCAGCATTATATTAGACAATGTTCAGCTGCTATTCATAAGTTTTTCACTGTCTAATTTTTTATTTCACAAGTAGTTATTTAGGATGACACAAGCCTAGTAGAAGGAGAAGCCTAGTGGTATGATTATCAATATGATAGCAATTTTTACAACTTACCAAAACATCTTTTCTCTTGATAAATTACGAGCATTTTGTGAGCAAAGAGAACATTTTGCTCAGAATTGCCTGCCAAATGGCTTGATGTAGATCACTCAGTCAGTAAAATGTTTGTTAAATGAATCAACAAATAGATGGAAGAATTTTGAACTGAGATGACACTGTCTCTGTGAATTTCAATGACTCTGTGTACCTGAATCTAAAAGTTCCACCCAACCTCCTTTCCCAACAGAAGCATCCCTCTTCCTCTACCTCATGAGATTGGTCATGCATTATTTAGAACTCACTGATTACCTCACCTGAAGTAGTTACCTTTAAAATTCTTCTTATGAGTGTATTTACCACTCCTAGACTGTCTTTTAGTGTATAACATGTATCAGGCCTGCCATTATCCATGGGATGAAAAATTCTTACTTAGAAGGAGAGCATAGATATTAAAAGTTTTACAATATTTTGCTCATTAATTTGATCATAAATATGAAAAATTATTTTGAAATGGATTCTCATAACAAAAGTCATGGAAGGAAACACATGATTTTACACTGAGCTCATTGTATTAAAATGAGTGTATTTATCAGAAACCCTGGATTCACTAGGCCACCTTAAGTAGGTAGGAAGGATTCTAGTGGATTTATCAGGTGGTTAATAATCTGATGACTCAAGGGTAACCTACAATAAAAGAAGTAAAATGTCATAAACACCTCAATATACAGATTAAATTGATGAGATATATTTGTTAGAATGCATTCATCATGTTCAAGCTATTCATTAACCTCAAAATTATGTTCCCTACCAGGTGGCTATTATGCAAAGGCAAATCTGTTAGAGGTCTGACTGTAATTGTTTCAGCTGTGTGATGGAGAGGCAGGTTTTGGAGGTCTGATACTGCTCTACTTATTAAACAGAGCCTTCACCTACCCACAGTACAGACCGGAGGGCTGAGGCTTAATCCATGCCACCTAGCACCACGCGAAAGCGATCTGAGGATAATGGTGCCTACCAGTCTTTACGGATATAAGCATTGGGTGCCTAAGGCACAGCTGCAGAGTCCACCCAACAGAGCACTCTAGAGAACAGAGACGCTACATCCTCACTGACATTTGGGGGAAAGCTGTCAGCATCCTACTCTCCTCAGGGTGCGACCCCCTGCCGCTACCAGAAACCAGTGTATACAACCATCACCACTACTCCTCTAAGATAGTAGGTGAGAGCTTAAACCACACAGTAGGTGGCTGACTGTCAGGACACCTGAGCTGATTCTATTAAAGAATAGTGAATGGACTCATAGGCTTATTTACCTGGTAACAGATCTAACCATCTGGTAACAGGACATTAGTGCTTCAAGGGCTCCAATGACCAAGTTAGCATACTCTAGTAGCCTATCTGAGTATATCGAAACAAAGCAAAACAAAAAGGACACTGTCAGCAAACATAAAATAAATTATTACAACAACTTATAGATGGCTCAGAGACAGCAGTCAATATCAAATCTCATAAAGAAGCAGACCATGATTGCTTCTACAAACTCCCAAAATAGAGAATCAAGGTCTCTCCCAGAGGAAGATGTATCCTGGAATTGGCAGATGTAGAATACAGAGGATTAGCATACCGAACACTTCAAGACTTCAGGGACAACATCAGGAATGAAATCAGGCAATGTACAAAAAAAGCCAAGGAACACACAGATAAAGCAGTTGAAGATATTAAAAAGATTATTCAAGAACATAATGAAAAATTTAATAGGCTGCAAGAATCCATAGAGAGACAGCATTCAGAAACCCAAAAGATTAACAATAAAATGACAGAATTAGACAAATCAATAGGAAGTCAGAGAAGCAGAATTGAGGAATTGAAATGCAGAATTGTGGAGATGGCGGATAAGGCACTTGGCACCAATGTACTTAAAGAAAAATCAGATAAAAGAATTTAGAAAAATGAAGAAACACTAAGAATCAAGTAGGACTTTATCAAGAACAACTTGTGTGTGATTAGAATTCCAGAAGAGGAAGGGAGAACAGAAAATACAGAGAGAATTATTGAAGATTTGTTGGCAGAAAACTTCCCTGACATGGCGGAAAATGAAAGGTTATCTATCCAAGATGCTCATTGAACCACATAAAAGGCAGATCCCAAAAGAAAATCACCAAAACATGTTATCATCAAAATTGCAAAACCAAAGATAAAGAGAAAATTTTAAGAGCAGCCAGGGATAAATGAAAAGTTACCTACAAAGCAGAATGAATACGAATAAGTTCCAACTACTCGGCAGAAAACATGCAGGCAAGAAGGCAATGGGATGACATACACACAGCACTGAAGGAGAAAAATTGCTAGCCAAGAATCATATATCCAACAAACCTCTCTCTCAAATATGAAGGGGAAATTAAGTCATTTAGAAATAAACACAAGCTTAGAGAATTTGCAAAAAACAAACCAAAACTACAAGAAGTACTTAAGGGAATTCTCTGGATAGGAAGCCAATAATATCAGATATCAACACAACACAAGGACACAGAACAGAGCATCCTGATATCAACTAAGATAGGGAAATCACAAAAATGAAATAAGATTTTAAAAAATGCTCAAAACGTGGAATCACTGACATCATTATGTAAAAGATGACAATAATCAATAAAGAGGGATGAAATGCAGCAGGCATAAACCTTCCATATGGAGAGGAAATCAAAGCAATGTAGGGAGATACAAAGTAGGTTCATACTTAGAAAAACAGGGGTAGATATTAAGGTAACCACAAATAAGACTAACAATCCCAAACTTCAAAATAAAAACCAAGGTAAACATAAAGACTCAGCAAAAACAAATTCATCTACAACGAAAAAGACAAACACACAATTTACAACGAAAAAGTTCTCAGCACAAAAAAGTAAGTGGAAAATGAAACTGTCAACAATACAGAAAAATGCATCAAAATGACAGCACTAAATTCATACCTCTCTATAATTACCCTGAAGGTAAATGGACTAAATGCACCAATAAAGAGACAGAGAGTCATAGATTGGATAAAAAAACATAATTCAGCTATATGCTGTCTACAAGAGACACACCTTAGACTTAGAGACACAAACTAAAACTCAAAGGATGGAAAAAATACATCAAGCAAACAACAATCAAAAACAAGCAGGAGTGGCAATATTAATTTCTGACTAAATAGACTTTAAAGTTAAATCCACCACAAAGGATAAGGAAAGACACTATCTAATGATTAAAGGGACAATTTACTAGGCAGATATAACCATATTAAATACATATGCACGCAATGACAGGGCTGCAAGATACATAAAACAAACTCTAACAGCATTGAAAAGTGAGATAGACAGCTCTGGAATTATAGTAGGAGACTTCAACACACCACATTTGGTGAAGGATAAGACATCCAGTAAGAAGCTCAGTAAAGACACAGAAGATCTAAATGCCACAGTCAACGAACTTGACCTCATAGACATACAGAAAACTCCACCCAACAGCTGCAAAGTATACGTTCTTTTCTAGTGCACATGAAATATTGTCTAGAATAGACCACATATTAGGTCATAAAGCAAGCCTTAGCAGAATCCAAAACATCAAAATATTACAAAGCATCTTCTCAGACCATAAGGCCATAAAAGTAGAAGACAAAAACAGAAAAAGCAGGGAAAAGAAATCAAATACTTGGAAATGGAACAATACCCTGCTCCAAAAAGACTGGATTATAGAAGACATTAAGGAGGGAATAAACAAACTCATAGAATCCAATGAGAATGAAAACACTTCCTATCAGAACCTTTGGGATACAGCAAAAGCAGTGCTCAGAGGTCAATTGATGTCAATAAATGAACACATACAAAAAGAAGAAAGGGCCAAAATCAAAGAACTGTCCCTACAACTTGGACACAAATAAAGAGAGTAAAAAAAGAAACCCTCAGGAACCAGAAGAAAATAAATAATAAAAATTAGTGCAGCATTAAATGAATTAGAGAACAGAAAACAATTGAAAGAGTTAACAAACAAAAAGCTGATTATTTGAAAAAATTAACAAAGTTGGTAAACCATTGGCTAGCCTGACAAAAGAAAAACAGGAAACAAATAATCCAAATGAGAAATGAGATGGGTGATATTACAACAGACCCAGATGAAATTAAAAGAATCATATCAGATTACTATGAAAAACTGTACTCTAACAAATTGGAAAACCTGGAAGAAATGGGTGAACTCCTAGAAACACACTATCTACCTAAACTAACACAAACACAGGTAGAACAGCTAAGTTGACAGATAACAAAAGAAGAGATTGAAAAGATAATCAAAAAACTCCCAACAAAAAATGTCCTGGCTCTGACAGCTTCACTGCACGGTTCTACCAGACTTTCAGAGAAGAGGTTACTCCACTACTACTAAAGGTATTTCAGACCATAGAAGAGGACGGAATACTCCCAAACTCATTCTATGAAGCCAGCATATCCCTGATACCAAAATGAGCTGAAGACACCACAAAAAAGAAAATTACAGACCTATGTCCCTCATGAACTGATACGCAACAATCCTCAACAAAATTCTAGCCAATAGAATTCAACAACATGTCAAAAAAATAATTCACCATGACCAAGTGGGATTCATACCAGGTATGCAGGGATGGTTCAACATCAGAAAAACAATTAAAGTAATCCACCACATAAATAAAAAAAAGACAAGAATCACATGATTTTATCAATTGATGCAGAAAAGGCATTTGACAAAGTTCAACACCCATTCAGGATAAAAACTCTCAGCAAAATAGGAATAGAAGGAAAATTCCTCAACGTAATAAAGGGCATTTATACAAAGCCAACAGCCACCATCATCCTAAATGGAGTGAGCCTGAGAGTAATCCCCTAGAGAACAGAAACCAGACAAGGATGAGACTTACCACTAGTCTTATTCAACATTGGGCTGGAAGTCCTAGCCAGAGCAATTAGGCTACAAAAAGAAAATAAAGGGCATCCAGATTGGAAAGGAAGAAGTAAAAGTAACTCTATTTGCAGATGACATGATCTTATACACAGAAAAACCTAAAAAATCCTCAAGAAAACTACTGAAACTGATAGAAGGGTTCAGCAGAGTATTGGGATACAAGATAAACATACAAAAATCAATTGAATTCCGTCACACACACCACACACCAACAAAAAGAACATCAGAGAAGAAATCACTAAATCAAAACCATTTACAGTAGCCCCCGACAAGATAAAATACCTAGGAATAAATCCAACCAGAGACGTAAAAGACCTACACAAAGAAAACTAAAAGACACTACTGCAAGAAACCCAAAAAGACTTTCATAAGTGGAAAAACATACCTTGCTCATGGATAGGAAGACTTAACATTGTAAAAATGTCTGTTCTCCCAAAAGCTATCTATAGATACAATGCAATTCTGACCCAAATTCCAACAACATTTTTTAATAAGATGGAGAAAGAAATCACAAACTTCATGTGGAAGAGAAGAAGGCCCTGGATAAGTAAACATTGCTGAAAAAGAAGAACAAAGTGGGAGGCCTCACTCTACCTAATGACAGTCAAAACAGCCTGGTACTTGTACAAAAACAGATACATAGACCAATGGAACAGAATGGAGAATCCCAACATAAATACATCCACATGTGAGCAGCTGATATTTAACAAAGACCGAAACTCAGTTAAATGGAGAAAAGACACTCCGTTTAGCCAATGGTGCTGGCATAACTGGATATCCATCTGCAAAAAAAAAAAAAAAAAGAAGGAAAGAAAGAAGACCCGTATCTGACACCATCCACAGAGAAAAAAAACTAACTCAAAATGCCTCAAAGTCCTAAATATCAAGTCAAAAATGATAAAGACCATGGGAGAAAAAATAGGGACAATGCTACGAGCCCTAATGCATGGTATAAACTGTAAACCAAACATTACTAACAATGTAGAAGAGAAACTAGATAACTGCGAGCTCCCCAAAATCAAACACCTATGCTCATCCAGAGACTTCACCAAAAGAGTAAAAAGATTACCTACAGACTGGGAAAAAGTTTTTAGCTATGACGTATTTATCTGATCAGCATCTGATCTCTAAAATCTACGTGGTACTGCAAAACTCAACTACAAAAAGCCAAATAACCCGATTAAAATGGACAAAAGATATCAGCAGGTACTTCACTAAAGAAGACATTCAGATAGCTAACAGACACATGAGGAAATGCTCGTAATCATTAGCCATTAGAGAAATGCAAATCCAAACTACATTGGGATTCCATTTCACTCCAACAAGGTTGGCATTAATCCAAAAAACACAGAACAATAAATGTTGGAGAGGTTGTGCAGAGACTGGAACACTTCTACACTGCTGGTGAGAATGTAAAACGGTACAACCACTTTGGAAGTCGATTTGGCACTTATTTAAAAAACTAGAAATAGAAATACCATACCATCCAGCAATCCCACTCCTTGGACTATATCCTACAGAAATAGCAAAAAGATGGAAGCGACCAAGGTGTCCATCAACAGATGGGGGATCATGACCACTGGGGTCCTTCCAGTCTCAGTCAGACCATTAAGTCTGGTCTTATGAGAATTTGGGGTCTGCATCCCACTGATCTCCTGCTCCCTCAGGGGTTCTCTGTTGTGTTCCCTGTCAGGGCAGTCATTGGTTGTAGCCGGGCACCATCTAGTTCTTCTGGTCTCAGGCTGATGTAGTCTCTGGTTCATGTGGCCCTTTCTGTCTCTTGGGCTCATGATCACCTTGTGTCCTTGGTGTTCTTCATTCTCCTTTGATGAAGGTGGGCTGAGACCAATTGATGCATCTTAGATGGCTGCTTTCTAGCGTTTAAGACCCCAGACGTCACTCTTCAAAGTGGGATGCAGAATGTTTTCTTAATAGATTTTATTATGCCATTTGGCTTAGATGTCCCCTGAAACCATGGTCCCCAAACCACTGCCCCTGCTACGCTGAACTTCGAAACATTCAGTTTATTCAGGAAACTTCTTTGCTTTTGGTTTAGTCCAATTGTGCTGACCTCCCCTCTATTCTGTGCTGTCTTTCCCTTCACCTAAAGTAGTTCTTATATACTATCTAATTAGTGAATGCCCCTCTCTCCCCCTCCCCGCTCCCCCTCTCATAACCACAAAAGAGTGTTTTCTTCTCAGTTTAAACTATTTCTCAAGTTCTTATAATAGTGGTCTTATACAATATTTGTCCTTTTGCAACTTGCTATTTTCACTCGGCATGATGCCTTCCAGTTTCTTCCATGTTATGAAATGTTTCACAGATTCCTCACTGTTCTTTATCGATGCGTACTGTTCCATTGTGTGACTATACCATAATTTATTTATCCATTCATCTGTTGATAGGCACCTTGGTTGCTTCCATCTTTTCGCTATTGTAAACAGTGCTGCAATAAACATGGGAGTGCATATATCTGTTCATGTAAAGGCTCTTATTTCTCTAGGCTTTTTAAGGAAGCGCCAAATGGATTTCCAAAGTGGTTGTACCATTTTACGTTCCCACCTGCAGCGTATAAGTGTTCCAATCTCTCCACAGCCTCTCCAACATTTATTGTTTTGTGTTTTTTGGATTGATGCCAGCCTTGCTGGAGTGAGATGGAATCTCGTTGTAGTTTTGGTTTGCATTTCTCTAATGGCTAATGATCATGAGAATTTCCTCATGTTGTTAGCTACCTGAATGTCTTCTTTAGTGAAGCGTCTTTTGCCCATTTTTTTAATTGGGTTGTTTGTGTTTTTCAGTTGAGTTTTTACACTGTCATGTAGATTTTAGAGAACAGGTGTTGATCAGAAATGTCATAGCTAAAAACGTTTTCTCAATCTGTAGGTAATCTTTTTACTTTTTTGAAGTCTTTGGATGAGTGTAGGTGTTTGATTTTTAGGAGCTCCCAGTTATCTACTTCGTCTTCTGCATTTTTAGTAATGTTTTGTGTACTGTTTCTCTTAACGTTGTCCCTACTTTTTCTTTCATGATCTCTGTCGTTTTAGATTTTATACATAGGTCTTTGATCTGTTTTGAGCTTGTTCTTGTACATGGAGTGAGGTATGGGTTTTGGTTCATTTTTTTGCAGATGGATATCCAGTTATGCTGGCACCGTTTTTAAAAAGACTGTCTTGTTCCCATTTAACTGTTTTCAGGCCTTTGTCAAATATCAACTGCTCATGTATGGATGGATTTATGTCCGGATTCTCAATTCGGTTCCGTTGGTCTAAGTATCTGCTTTTGTACAAGTACCAGGCTGTTTTGACTACTGTGGCAGTATAATAGGTCCTAAAATCAGGTAGAGTAAGGCCTCCCACTTTGTTCTTCTTTTTCATTAATGCTTTACTTATCCGAGGCCTCTTTCCTTTCCTTATGAAGTTGGGGATTTGTTTTTCCATTTTATTAAAGAATGTCATGGAATTTGGATTGGAATTGCATTAAATACATAGATCACTTTGGGCAGCATAGACATTTTTATAATTTTAAGGCTTCCTGTCCATGAGCAAGGTAGGTTTTTCCACTTAAGTAGGTCTCTTTTGGTTTCTTGCAGAAGTGTTTTGCAGTTTTCTTTGTAAAGGTCTCTTACATCTCTGGTAAGATTTATTCCTAAGTATTTTATCTTCTTGGGGGCTGCTGTAAATGATATTGATTTGGTGATTTCCTCTTTGAAGTTCTTTTTGTAGGTGTAGAGGAATCCAACTGATTTTTGTATGTCTATTTGTATCCCGATACTCTGCTGAACTCTTCTATTAGTTTCAGTAGTTTTCTGGAGGATTCCTTAGGGTTTTCTGTGTAGAAGATCATGTCGTCTGAAAATAGATATAATTTTTCTTCTTCCTTGCCAATCCGGATGCCCTTTGTTTCTTTGTCTAGCCTAATTGCTCTGGCTAGAACCTCTAGCACAATGTTGAATAACAGCAGTGATAAAGGGCATCCTTGTCTGGTTCCCGATCTCAATGGGAATGTTTTCAGGCTCTCTCCATTTAGGGTGATGTTGGCTGTTGGCTTTGTATACATGCCCTTTATTATGTTGAGGAATTTTCCTTCAATTCCTATTTTGCTGAGAGTTTTTATCCTGAATGGGTGTTGAATTTGTCAAATGCCTTTTCTGCATCAGTTCATAAAATGATGTGATTCTTGTCTTTTATTTATTTATGTCGTGGATTACATTAACTGTTTTTCTAATGTTGAACCCTCATACCTGGTATGAATCCCACTTGGTCATGGTGAATTATTTTTTTGACATGTTGTTGAATTCTCTTGGCTAGAATTTTGTTGAGGATTGTTGCGTATCAGTTCATGTGGGACATAGGTCTGTAATTTTCTTTTTTAGGTGTCTTCAGCTCATTTTGGTATCAGGGATATGCTGGCTTCATAGAATGAGTTTGGGAGTATTTTTTCCTCTTCTATGGTCTGAAATACCTTTAGTAGTAGTGGAGTAACCTCTTCTCTGAAAGTCTGGTAGAACCGTGCAGTGAAGCTGTCGGAGCCAGGACATTTTTTGTTGGGAGTTTTTTGATTATCTTTTTAATCTCTTCTTTTGTTATCTGTCAATTTAGCTATTCTACCTGTGTTTGTGTTAGTTTAGGTAGATAGTGTGTTTCTAGGAGTTCACCCATTTCTTCCAGGTTTTCCAATTTGTTAGAGTACAATTTTTCATACTAATCTGATACGATTCTTTTAATTTCAGTTGGGTCTGTTGTAATATCACCCATCTCAATTCTTATTCAGGTTATTTGTTTCCTCTCCTGTTTTACTTTGGTGAGTTTGGCCTATGGTTTATCAATTTTTTTTGATTTTTTCAAAGAACCAACTTTTGGTCTTGTTAATTCTTTCAATTGTTTTTCTGTTTTCTATTTCATTTAGTTCAGCTCTAATTTTTATTAAATGTTTTCTTCTGGTGCTTGAGGGTTTCTTTTGTTGTTTTCTTTATATTTATTCAAGTTGTAGGGATAATTCTTAGATTTTGGCCCTTTCTTCTTTTTTGTATGTGTGCATTTATTGATATAAATTGACCTCTGAGCACTGCTTTCACTGCGTCCCAAAGGTTCTGATAGGAAGTGTTTTCATTCTCATGGAATTCTATGCAATCCTTTATTTCATCCTTAATGTCTTCTATAATCCAATCTTTTCTGAGCGGGGTATTGTTCAGTTTCCAAGTGTTTGATTTCTTTTCCCTGTTTGTTCTGTTATTGATTTCCACTTTTATAACGTTATGGTCAGAGAAGATGCTTTGTAATATTTACACGTTTTGGATTCTTCTAAGGCTTGCTTTATGACCTAATATGTGGTCTATTCTAGAGAATGTTCCATGTGCACTAGAAAAGAAAGTATACTTGTTTGCTGTAGGTCTATGAAGTCATGTTGGTTGATTGTGGCATTTAGATCTTCTGCGTCTTTATTGATCTTCGTTCTGGATGTCCTGTCCTTTCCTGAAAGTGATGTGTTGAAGTCTCCTACTATTATTGTGGAGCTGTCTATCTCACTCTTCAATGCTGATAGAGTTTGTTTTATGTATCTTTTAGCCCTATCATTGGGTGCATAAACATTAAATATGGTTATATCTTCTTTTTATAAAAAAATAATTTTAATGATTATATAGTGTCGTTTGTTACCCTTTATGATGGACTTAACTTTAAAGCCTGTTTGTCAGAAATTAATATTGCCACTCCTGCTCTTTTTTGATTGTTGTTTGCTTGATGTATTTTTTTCCATTCTTTGAGTTTTAGTTTGTTTGTGTCTCGAAGTTTAAGGTGTCTCTTGTAGGCAGCATACAGACAGATCGTGTTTTTTAATCCATTCTGCCACTCTCTGTCTCTTTATTGGTACATTTAGTCCGTTTATATTCAGCATGCTTATGGATGTGTATGAATTTAATGTTATCATTTTGATGTCTTTCTGTGTGTGTTATTAACAGTTTCTTTTTCCCACTTAATTTTATGTGCTGAGTAGATTATATATAGTCCCTTCCTCATACTCTTTGTTGTTGATTTTGTTTCTGCTGTGTGTTTTTTCTTGTATTTTATTTTGATGAGTAGAATACTTTGTCTCCTTTTGGTTACCTTATTATTTACCCCTGTTGTTGTTAGGTGATGTCGAGTTGGTTCCGACTCATAGTGACCCTATGCACAACAGAACAAAACACAGCCCGGTCCCGCACCATCCTCACAATAGTTGTTATGCTTGAGCTCATTGTTGCAGCCACTGTGTCAATCCACCTTTTTGAGGGTCTTCCTCTTTTCCACTGACCCTGTACTCTGCCAAGCATGACGTCCTTCTCCAGGGACTCATCCCTCCTGACAACATGTCCAAAGTTTGTAAGACGCAGTCTCACCATTCTTGCCTCTAAGGAGCATTCTGGCCACACTTCTTCCAAGATAGATGTGTTCGTTCTTTTGGCAGTCCATGGTATATTCAATATTCTTTGCCAACACCACAATTCAAAAGTGTCAACTCTTCTTCGGTCTTCCTTATTCATTGTCCACCTTTCACATGCATATGATGCGAATGAAAATACCATGGCTTGGGTCAGGCTCACCTTAGTGTTCAGGGTGACATCTTTGCTCTTCAACACTTTGAAGAGGTCCTTTGCAGCAGATTTGCCCAATGCAATGCATGTTTTGATTTCTTGACTGCTGCTTCCGTGGCTGTTGATTGTGGATCCAAGTAAAATGAAATCCTTGACAACTTCAACCTTTTCTCTGTTTATCATAATGTTGCTCATTGGTCCAGTTGTGAGGATTTTTGTTTTCTTTATGTTGAGGTGTAATCCATACTGAAGGCTGTGGTCTTTGATCTTCATTAGTAAGTGCTTCAAGTCCTCTTCACTTTCAGCAAGCAAGGTTGTATCATCTGCCTAATGCAGATTGCTAATGAGTCTTCCTCAAATCCTGATGCCCCGTTCTTCTTCATATAGTCCAGCTTCTCGGATTATTTGTTCAGCATACAGATTAAGTTTTCCCCTAGTTTCCTAAATTTAAACCTTACTTTCACTTCTTTGTATCGCCGTATCGTCCTTTCCATATGGAAGATCTATGATTACATTTCTTAGTCCCTCTTACTTTTTTAATGTTGAGTTTTTTTTTATCTTGCTTTTTTTTTTTCTCTGTCTGGGTTGACTTCTGATTGCTCTGTCCAGTGTTCTAGTCTTGGGTTGATGCCTGATATTATTGATTTTTTAACAAAAGAGCTCCCTTTAGTATTTCTCATATTTTTTTTTTTTTACAAATTCCCTAAACTTCTATTTATCTAGATACGTCCTACTTTCCCCTTTGTATTTAAGGGACAGATTTGCTGGATATATGATTTTTGGTTGGCAATTTTTTTCCTTCAATTTTTCTAAATAAGTCATCCCATTGCCTTCTTGCCTGCATGGTTTCTGCATAGTAGTCTGAGCTTATTCTTATTGACTCTCCTTTGTAGGTGACTTTTTGTCTATTAAAATACTCTCTCTATCTGTGGCTTTGGCAAGTTGGATAATAATATCTCTTGGCGACTATCTTTTAACATCTACCTTATGTGGAATTCGATAAGCATCTTAGATAGATATCTTCTCATCTTTCACAATATCAGGGAAGTTTTCTGCCAAAAAACAACAATTCTCTCCACATATTTTCTGTTATCCCTCCCTGTTCTCATTCTTCAGTCCCTCGCAGGTTATTTCTCTTGATAGAGTCCCACATGATTCTTAAAGATTCTTCATTTTTTAAAATTCTTTTATTCGATTTTTCCTCAAATATGTTACTGCCAAGTGATTTATCTTCAAGTTGAGAAATTATGGCTCCTACTTGCTCAATTCTGCTCCTCCGATTTTCTGTTGAGTTGTGTAATTCTGTAATTTTTTTGTTAATCTTCTGAATTTCTGATTGCTGTCTGTCTATGGATTTTTCCAGCTTATTAAATTTTTCATTATGTTTCTGAATGATCTTTTTAATTTCTTCGATTATTTTATCTGTGTGTTTCTTGGCTTGTTCTGTGTATTGTCTCATTTCCTTCCTGATGTCTTGAAGAGTTCTGTATATTAATCTTTTGTATTCTGCCTCTGGTAATTCCAGGATTGCACTTTTATCTAGAAGATCCCTGGATTCTTTGTTTTGAGAGCTTATTGAGGTGATCATGGTCTGTTTCTTTATGTGACTTGATATTGACTGTTGTCTCTGAGCCATCTATGAGTTATTATATTAGTTTATTCCTGCTTACTGTATCGTAGCCTCTTGCTTTGTTTTGTTTTGTTTTGATATGCCCAAATGGGTTGGCTGAGTGAGCTAGCTTGATTATTTTCACCTTTGGAACACTGTCATCCTGTCCTCAGATGGAAAGAGCTGTTATCAGTTATATCATTCTAGGAGTCCATTCACTTTTCTTGTATGGATTCAGCTCAGGTGTCCAGGTAGCTGATCCTGAAGTGTGTGGTACAGGCTCTGTCCTACAGTCTTAGAGGGGCAGTGGTAATTGGTGTATATACCAATATCTGATTGCAGCAGGGGGTCACACTCTGAAAAAGGCGTGAGGCTGAGAGCTGACTCCCAAGTGTCTCTGAGGAAAGCGCGTCCCTGTTCCCTAGAGTGCGCAGGTGGGTGGGTTCTTCAGACAGACCATGGGCTCCTAATATTTTTGGTTGTAAAGGCTGGGAGGTACCAGTTATCCTTGGACCCCTGTAGTGGGTGGCTGAGTGACCTGAGTGGAGCTATCAGTCCTTAGGCCCGTCATGTGGGTAGGTGAGGACCCTGTTTAACGGGCAAAGCAATGCTAAACATCACCCACCTTTCCGCACAGCTGAAATGGTTAGAGTCTGCCAACAAGGGCCTAGTCTCCTGAAATCGGCCCACACAGGTCCATGCAGAGGGGAAAGGTGCTCAAAGTCCATGGACTGTTTATGCCTGGACAGGGGCCACTTCTGTGCTGAGCTCCCCTGGTTAGTGGAGCTGGCAAATTATCTTTTCCCCCAATTGCAAATTTTTTCCTTCTCCATGGCTGGGAGGATGGCTCTAGGCACTCAACAGTGCCTATCTCAGGCCCAGAGAATTCAGCCCCTGAAGCTGGCTTGTGAGTGGGGGGCGCGGTGAAACATACGGAAGCACTTAGCTTTTGCTGAGAGTGCCATTCTTCTCTGGTTCTGAAGGTATGAGTAGGCTGTCTGGCTGGCTGCTTCTCCCTAAGGAAACTGTGGCAAAATGCTAGTACCAACCCACTGCCGCCACTCTGGAATGATGCCTGAGGGCTTTCCGAGATTCAGGCCCAGTAACTCCTCTCTACTTCTGTACTGTCTCTTCTTCCCCCTTCCCCTCTGTTCTTTTTCTAAACTTGCCTTTGAAGCTCAGGGCTTCTAGCTTGTCATAAATATACTTGTTTCACTTTTTTTGGGGGGGTCTTTGTTGTATAGAGGGTTCGCCGGGAGCATCTGTCTATTCCACCTACTTAGCTCAGCCATCGTAAACAAAATGTTTTCAATGCTCTAAAACTAAGAGAAATAGATCACAAATACTAAACATGCAGTGGTAAAATTATAGGTATATGTTTTCACAGTTCTGAAATCGTATATATTTACTAGGTTTAGACAAATAAAGAAGTGAATTTTAATAATGGGATTCCCTGGTTGGTGCAAATGGTTAACATTCTCAGCTGCCAACCGAAAGGCATATGTTCAAAACTTTCACATTTCTAATGAAGACAATTCTTCACAAATTTGATCAAAATTTCACCTTTTATAAGAAAGTGGGTTTCTTATTTTATTACTCATATAATATGAAGTAAGGATGAATATTAAGCAACTTATTAATGGATATAAATATTACATAGAAGTCACCATCTTAGGTCCTCTGTGGGATGCAAGGATGAATATAACTCTTCTCAAGAGAGATCTGCTAGGGAGAGGAGTGAGCAGGTTACTGAGAAATGCAAGGGCCCCTTCCAGATTTCCCTTATGGTCTATAATATAGCAGAGATGTGGCCTGACTTTGTCTGGTTTCCAGAAGATCAGTACACAGTCTTTGCTGAGGTTAAAAATATTTCCACATCTTTTGAAGGTTTCTGACGTTCTACTTTTCATGTCCTGAAAAACTGCCTTTAAGCCATTATAAAATAAAGTATGATTAGTGTGAATGTTGCTAGTTGTTGGAAGGTATAAAACGATTTTACATTTTATTCTTCACAACAGAAATTTTACTCTCTAAAATCAAAAGGAGATAGCTGTCAAGATTTTAATAGAATTGATAAACTATTACTACATTCAAAATAGCATTTGAATACGTGGGAACAAGCTAAGTAGGTTAGGAAAATGAAAGAAGTTTTTTCTTAACTTTTCTGGATATCCATTTGGATAAGTGGACTTATGGAGAAGATAACTGTGAGACGGAATTACAAGGGAATGAAACATTTTTTCCAAAAACCTTAATAACTCAGTGTCATGGGTTGAATTGTGTACCCTAATAATACGTGTCAAATTGATTAGACCATGATTCCCAGTATTGTGTGGTTGTCCTTCATCTGGTGATTGTAATTTTATGTTAAAAACTATTAGGGTAGGATTATAACACCCTTACCCAGGTCACATCCCTGATCCAATGTAAAGGGAGTTTCCCTGGGGTATGGCCTACACCACCTTTTATCTTACAGGAGATAAAAGGAAGGGAAACAAGCAGAAAATGTGGGACCTCATACCACCAAGATAATAGTACCAGGAGCAGAGCGAGTCCTTTGGATCTGGGGTCCATCCATGGAGAAGCTCCTATCTGGGGAAAGATTGATGCCCTGAATTTGGACTTTTACCCTACTTCACTGTGAAGAAATAAATTTCTCTTTGTTAAAGCCCATCCACTTGTGTTATTTCTGTTGCAGCAACATTATACTAAGACACTCAGGAAGATAATTTCATGGAAAATGCAATGAGCCGTAATCCAGCGACAGAGTTGATAAGATAAAAGGCTAGCAGTCACTTTTCAATTTGTGCTTCAGTCAAAATGAAAAATAAATACATTATGCCTCTTTCAGTTCAAAAATAAAAATGTTTATATTTAAATACATACATGTACATTTTTAGGAAGCCTTACAGAAGTGGAACATTAAAGATCGTGATGGAATAAGAAGACAAACCAGTGAGTAATTGAAACTTTTGTATTTTTTAAATAATTGGGTTACTTATTCTGTCTTGTAGCAATTGTATTTAGTGTACTCATATGGTCTTGGCAATTAGACCCATAAATCTTAGGGTTAAAAATTTAAATATATTACTTGTAATAAGGCAACTGATTTCTTATATCCTAAAAAAAATAATGAGTTGTTACTTCAGGCTTCTAAGTTTGACTTTTACTTTTTGGTAAGTTAAAGTAACCCATTTCTTTTTCTAGGAGATAGATTGTCTAATAAATTATCTGAGTGAAAAGAAAGGGCTATGTAATTCTTATGACTGTTTCAACACAATTGTAATCAGAGTTTGCGTAAATAGGACATAAAATGACAATTATTTTATTCATTGTCTCCCAAAGATGTGCTTTGTTGTGTGAAGATTTCCTATCTACTACTGTATTTTTAATATAAAAGAACTAATAAATGTGTATTAAAAGAATGCCAACAAGATCTTAAAAATAAGAAAAAATTTGCATGGATTATACAGGATATTTTAGAATATTAGAGATGATGATGCTGATCATGATGAATTATATCTTTCATCTCTTCCCCTTAATACTTTTTTTGTCTAAATGGGATTAAAAGAAGAAAAATTGAAGAGAGAGAGAGAGAAATGAACAACTACACAGTGGTCACAGTGCTTGAAATCTCCTTTACAACTGTATGCATTCCCAGATTTCTGGGTGCAATTATCACCAGGGATAAGACCATGTCCTGTAACAACTGTGCAGCTCAAGTCTTCTTTATTTTCATGAGGGTGACAGAATTTTACCTTCTGACAGCCATGTCCTATGACTTCTATGTGGCCATCTGCAAGCCCCTGCATTACACGAGCACCATGAACAGGAAACTCTGCTCCTTGCTTGTGTCATGTGTGTGGCTGAGAGGGTTTCTGACCATATTCCCATCCCTTATGCTTCTTCCCCCCCAGATTACTGTGCTTCCAAAGTCATTGATCACTTTGCATGCGACTATTTTCCCCTCTTACAACTATCTTGCTCAAATACATGGCTCCTAGAAGTAATTGGTTTTTACTTGGCTTTGGTTTCTTTGTTATTCACTTTGGCATTAATGATTTTGTCCTACATGTGTGTCATCAGGACTATTCTGAGAATCCGATCTTCCAGTAAGAGAAAAAAAAACTTTCTCCACTTGTTCCTCCCACATGACTGTCATTTCCATCTCTTATGGAAGCTGCATCTTCATGTATGCCAATCCCTCTGCAAAAGAAAGGCATCATTGACCAAAGGAGTTTCTATTCTCAACACCTCTGTTGTCCCCATGCAGAACCCCTTCATTTATTCCCTGAGGAACCAGGAAGTAAAACAAGTCTTTGAAAACTTCCTCCAGAACGTAGTGTTTTCTACAAATTTGGAGCTGTTTTTTTTTAGCAAAAATACAGATACATGTGGTTGACATGAGTTGGAATCGACTCCACGCCAAGAGTTTTTTTGGGGGGAGGGCGTATAAAGAACAATGAAATGTAAACCTGAAATTCATAGATGTTTGTACAGGTATGCTTGTTCTTTTAGAGTCTCTTTACCTGTCACATCATTTGATCTGATATTTTGCAAATCCTTCAGTTTAACTGCTGTGCCTGAGTTTGTCCAATGCAGTGCCTATTAACATATTTGAAAATATGGTAAAGTTTATTTCTCCTACTGAATTTTCTGAAAACCTTACATTTTCCTTGAAGGCACACTGTAACTAAGATGGAGTAAAGTTGTTTTAATTCTGTTTATTTTCTCAGCTCTTAAAAGACACAGTTATTATTGCTTCGTACTTCAAATGTAGTGTTTCAAATGTGTGTAATTTCTTGTGTATTTTCAAGGTGAATATTGATAGTGTTTTCAGTAATGTTTATAGAATTTCCACGCTCTGTGTCATTATTCATTAAATTCAGTTCAATACATACTATTGTGTTGCACTTTGAAAACAGAGCTTTATACTTTGTGAAATTTAATGTATATTTTCTGCATAAATATTGATCATGAGATTAAGTAATTTTTATAAAATTTTCATGTTTTTAGAACTTCTTAGGAGATAGTCATAGTTTTTCTAAAACATGCAAAGTAAATGCACTAAAACTAAAACAGATTTCACTTCTATTTTTCTGTAAATTATAAAAGTTCCGCATTGCGAACTACAAAAATAAATTTAGGCTACACTATGATTATTTTGGAAAGCCTGGTGGCGTACTCGTTAAGTGCTACGGCTGCTAACCAAGAAGTCAGCAATTCGAATCTGCCAGGCACTCCTTGGAAACTTTATGGGGCAGTTCTACTCTGTCCTATAGGGTCGCTATGAGTCGGAATCGACTTGATGGCAGCGGGTTTTGATTTTATGATTCTTTTAATTATATGAACCCCACAAGTTATATGAACAGTGTTGTGATAATGATTCATCTGGCTTAAAATATAAAACATTAATTAATGACTATATTTTAGAAGCATTACAATTTCAAATTTTCTTTTCTTGTTCTCCCAAATTATGTTGACTAGAAAATTTTGTTTAACAGACTTCGTTGTTAAATTGTAGACTACTTACAAAGTGAAGCATTTGAAAAAAAAAACTTGAAGTACTTGTCAAATCATGAAAAGTGTTGTTATGCAGATTTTTAGTATAATTCAAAAATATTTTGGTCTTTATATGTATCTATATCCTTTTAAGATCTGGAACACAATGCGTTCCAATATGAGAAATGAACATGGTGACTTCTCTCTGAGGAATTTAAAACCTGTAAGTCTTGGTGGTACCGTACATTTGTCTGTGATTTAAACAGTCTCAGAGATCTTTTACATATCCCTTTTATTCATGTATTTATTCATCTCTTTATTCCCAAATTTCAGTATCTACATAGGAAATGATTCAGTGATGGAAAAGAATGGCTTTTGTGCTTGTTCATATCCAGTGTAAGGAAAAAAAGAAAGTAAATTGATTATAATCCAATTGTATATAAATTCTATAATATCTCTATGAAGAATACACTGTATAGGCACATGAAAATATTAAGGTTATAAATGTAATAGGCTTGCCCACATCATTCAGAATTTGGAAAAAACATTAGAGCAATAAGGAAGGCACAATCATTGTTATTTGTATGTATTATATTAGGATTACGGTCATGATAGAGACAGCAGATAAAGAGAAAAATTTGCTACATTGCAAAGCCTTGTGTAACTAGACATTCCATTAATAACTAACATTTAGTTAATACTTAAAAATATTATACAATGACCAAGTTTAAAAGCTTAATTATTTTTGCAGACTCCTATGACATAGTGGGTTCCTTGGGTGGTACAAACTGTAAACGCTGCACTCAACTGCTAAACAAAAAGCTGGAGATTCGAGTCCACCCAAAGCTGCTTCAGAAGAAAGGCTTGGAAATCTACTTCCAAAATATGATCCATATTGAAAACCCTATGAAGCACATTTCGATTTTTAGGCACACAGGGTTGCCATTGACTGCACAGCAAGTTCTTTTTTTTTTTTTTAACGACATATGTAGTAATCATTCTACGTGACTACACCTTATGTTTTTAAACTTGATTTGCATCTGGCATGGCGGAACAATAGCTGTCATTCTGAGCAAACTAAGTAAACGACAGTCTTTGCAACTATAGACAAAAATAAAAATACTTATCCATGTATGTAGATTTGGGGTTCCATCTGAAATTGAGTTAAATTTGGTGTATTCATAATTATAATTATTTAATACATTGTAAGCAATAAGGTACTTTTTTCTGCTTAAATAAATAATGACTGTTATTGAAGCACTGAGTTATGATACCTAACTTTCAATTTACCATCAATAAGAACTTAAGAAAATTAGGCACGTTAGCTTTTCCAACTTCACTGTCCTCATTTTTTTTAAATAAAGTTGAAAATACTTCAGTTTTTATGCCATATGCTTACTGCGGAAACCCTGGTGGCGTAGTGGTTAAGTGCTACACCTGCGAACCAAAGAGTTGGCAGTTCGAATCTGCCAGGTGCTCCTTGGAAACTCTAGGGGGCAGTTCTACTCTGTCCTACAGGGTCGCTATGAGTCAGGATTGACTCGACGGCTCGGCTCTAGGTTTGGTTTTTTTACGTTTACCGTGAGATAAAATTATAAAAGATATTCATAGATTATTTTTTAAAGTAAGAAACGTTATTCAAATGTAACACTAGTGTTTAAGAATCCGACAGTATGAAGGGCTTAGGTTTTGCTCCAAATCTATGACTTTGTTTATATGTGAAATAATATATATATATATATATATATAATTTTTTTAGGCACTCCAATCTATCGTGCACAGGTGAAATTTCTTTCCCAGCTCTTAATTTCATATCATGTAAAGCCATTACTTGCTAGTCACATTGAGTTAATCTGGTCAATTTAAAAATATCAGCTTCATATTCGACTAGCTTCGGTCGGGCATTGAAATTTGGTTGGAGTCTTGGGCTCCTTTCATTGCCTCTTCTCTACTCAGAGATAGTTCGTAATTGGGACAAAGGCAGAAGACAGATGGAAAAGGACAAACAACTTTTATTTATCTGGTGCTCCTTTAAATCTCTTTTGATTAACATTGGATCTTTGTGGGAGGGTGTCTAAATGCAGATACTCCTATATGGTGCATATGAGTAAATTCAATGGACTTCACACAAATTGCGGTGCTACAACCAATCCCTCACCAGTATTTAACTCTGAGGTACACAACATAGAAAATTGCATTGGTGTTCCTTAATCTGGAAGCAGCTAAACTTGAAAGGGTACTTGCAAAATGCCTAAAGTGTGATTATCTTTTCTAATGTTTAATTGATCTAAGGGAAACCTGCACATTCTTGGTTTAACAAGTAATGATTGTAATGACTACTTCACTTCTGCTCACTCTCTGTGCCCAAGTAATTCTCTGAAATTCTTTCTCTTCTACTCAAATTGAGAGGGCAGAGCAGCAAATACACTGTGATATACCAAATCATCGTAAAGAGAAGCCTGTCATTCTCAGAAGCACTGCATATTCATGTATCTGGTTCTCTAAGACCTGTTATACTTGACCTTGAGAGTCATTGTCAGGTTGCAACATTCACAGAAAATGGAGGGAAAATCATTTCTAAGCTGATGATGACATGGTTCCATTAATCTTTCTCTTTTAGCAAACTCCACTGTATACGGAATAATGAGAGATTCTAGATAATGGTTTCTGGTAGCAGAATCTGTCCAACTGCCAGTTATTTGGCTCTGTAATGGTTGCTTGACCCCCAAATTATCTTCACTGTAGGGTGGTATAAATTGAATTGTGTCTGCCCCAAAATATCTGTTGCAAATCCTAACCCCTCTACCCGTGGTTATAATTCCATATGGGAATGTGTTTTTTCGTTGTGTTAATAATGTAGCAAAAACAAACAAACAAAAAAAACATTGCCATTGAGTCTATTCTGACTCATAGCAACCCTATATGAAAAAGTAGAACTGCTTCACGTGGTTTCCAAGGAGTGGCTGGTGGATTCAAACTGCCAACTTTTTGGTTAGCAATAGAACTCTTAACCACTGCACCACCAGGTTTTCCAATAATGTAGGATGTGTCTTAAATCAATCCCTTTTGAGATACAAAAGAGCAGATTAAGCCAGGGATAGCAAGCATAGTTGGCAGAGGGTAGATACCATGCCACTTGAAGATCACCAAGGAACCAAGGAACAGAAGCTGAAAAGAGACAAGGACCTACCCCTCGAAGAGACACAGATAGAACGCCTTCCTCCAGAGCTGGTGCCCTGAATTCAAACTTCTGTCTAGCCTCCTAAAATGTGAGAAAATAAATGTATTTTTAATGTCACCCACTTATTGTATTTCTGTTATAGCAGGAGAGGATAATTAAGACACGAGGATTAAGCATTTGATTTTTGTAGCTTTGGAAAGTCAACCACAATGCCAACACAGAAGAAAATTTTCTTAGCATTCTCTTACAAAGACATGAAAACAGCTTGGCACTATTTCCATTTTTCATATCTTTGTAAGTTAATACAGTAGAGGAACCAGCTTCCAAGTTCAGATGAATGAGGAAATACACTTAAGTGAATTTTCTCATGAAAATTATGGTTTATGACAGTACACTAGGCCAAGGAATGGTATACCATCCCGTTGATTAATTAAAAAGACATCTAGAACTGTTTCTTAAACTCGCTCAGCCTCAGATGCATTGGCTCAGTTGTTTATCCTCAGGGTAGATCTGAAAATGTAGATAACAAGTGTATTCACTCTCAGTTAGTTCAGGACAATCTTTGCACAGAAACAATAGGAAAGCAAAAATAATAATAAATTTTATTGAAGATATTGGAAAGTAAAAAAAAAAGCAAAGTATTTTAGGATTAAAATACAATATATTAAAGAATTCAGAATGATAATCCCAGCAAAGGAGGTCACTTTTCCCTGCCCATAATGGAAGAGGTAGCTGAACAGATAAATCAGGAAATCATTCCTAGCAGGTTAGAGAAGAAAAACTGGAGTGTAGGACTTGCCAAATTTGTGAAGCTAGAAAACTTTTATACTTTCAAAGTTTATCTAAAAGGTTAAGCCGTAGAAATAAGAGTGGGGAGAAGATAGCCTTTACCCTAAAGAAAAGCTTCAAAGTACGTCAAGTCATGGATTTAGATTAATATGCCTTTGAATATTAGTGTCCCTAATCATCTGCTAGAAAAAAGCATAAAATCTCTGTGGGAAGATATCATTGCTCTAAACACCACTATATTTCTATAACTTTGTCACACAACTCCTATCTATCAGAAACAATACCCTGGCACATGAGCAGATAAAGCAATATAAATAAAATCAAACAAAGCTAACAATAAAAACAGAGGAAGAGTGGCTATAGAAAATAGACTCAAAAGGCACAAATGTTAAATTAGCTATGCTTAATATATTCAAAAGATCACAGTAAGAATTGTAATTTTGATTCAAGTTCTTAGAATTACTGAGGAAAAAAATCTGATATTTAAAGTTCTCCTTAATAACTCAGTGGAGGAGTTTAAGAGCAGATTAACACAGCCAAAGAAAGAGGTAGTGTACTGGAACAGAACTCAGAGGAGTGAATATTTGAGAAATACTAAAGGAAAACTAGAGAAGAGGGTAAGAGACAAAGAGAATAAGGTGAGAACTTCTACCAGATGGATTAATGGGGTTCCAGAAAGAGAAAAGAAAAAAAAAAAAAGGAGAGGCAATTTTTGAAGTTATAAACCAAAAAAAAAAAAAAAAATCTGTTACCCTTGAGTCGATATTGACTCATAGCGACCCTAGACAGAGTAGAACTGCCCCATAGGGTTTTCAAGGAGCTGCTTTGGATTTGAACTGCCAACTTTTTCGTTAGCAGCCAAGCTCTTTTTTTTTCCCTTGTTTTTTGTTTTAATTATTTTGTTGTTGTTGTCATTGGGAATATACATAGCAAAACATACACCAATTCAACAGTTTCTACATGTACAACACAGTGACATTGATTACATTCTTCAAGTTGTGCAACCATTCTCACCCTCATTTTCTGGGTTCTTCCTCCCCCATCAGCATAAACTCACTGTTCCCTAAGATTCCTATCTAATCTTTTGAGTTGTTGTTGTCATTATAGATCTTTTTTTTATTGTGCTATAGGTTTACAGAGCAAATTAGCTTCTCATTAAACAATTAATACACATATTGTTTTGTGACATTGATTGCCAACCCCACGACATGTCAACACTGTCCACTTCTCAATCTTGAGTTCTCTATTTCCGTTCCTCTCTGTCAGACCAATCAGTCTGCTATTTTTTTTGTGAGTTAGAATTTTGTTCTACATTTATCTCCAGCTCTGTCCAGGAGCCTCTATTGTGATCCCTATCAGAGCAGCTGGTCTAGGTAGCTGAGCACCATCTAGTTGTGTTGAACTCAGTCTGGTGGAGGTCGTGGTACTTGTGGTCCATTAGTCCTTTGGACTAATCTTTCCCTTGTGTCTTTCATTCTCTTCATTCTCTCTTGACCAGAGAAGTATCTTAGATAGCCGCTCACAGGTTTCTAAGACCCAAGAGGTTGCTCCCCAAAGTAGAATATAGAACATTTTCTTTATAAATCATGTTATGCCAATTGAGCTAGATGTCCCCTGAGACTATGGTCCCCAGCCCTTAGCCCAGTAATTCCGTTCCTCTGGGAGTTTGAATGTGTCTACAAAGCTTCCATGGCCTTCCCTTGGTCAAGTTGTGCTGACTTTCCTAGCATTGTGTACTATCTGACCCTTCACCAAATTTACCACTTACCTATTGTTTAGTGATTTTCCCTCCCCAGCCTTCTCCTCCCTCGTAACCATCATAGTTTCTTTCTGTGTGTAAACCTTTCCATGAGTTTTTCTAACAGTGATCTCATGCAGTATTTGTCCTTTCATGATTGAATTTCACTCAGCATAATGTCCTCCAGATTCATCCATGTTGTAAGATGTTTCACAGATTCATCATTGTTCTTTATTATTGCATAGTATTTCATTTGTGTATGTACCATAGTTTGTTTATCCATTCTTCCATTAATGGGCACTTAGGTTGTGTCCATCTTTTTCCTATTGTTAATAATGTCGCAATGAACATGGGTGCACATATGTCTGTTTGTATGATGGCTCTTATTTCTCTAGGATATATTCCTAGAAGTGGGATAGCTGGATCATGTAGTATTTCTATTTCTAGTTTTTTAAGGAAGCCACCATATCTTTTTCCTAAATGGTTGTACCATTTTGCATTCCCACCTGCAGTGCATAAGAGTTCCAATCTCCCTGCAACCTCTGGAATATTTGTAAATTTCTGTTTTTTTTTTTTTTTATTTGTGCCAGTAATATTGGGGTGAGATGGTGTCTCATTGTGGTTTTCGTTTATGTTTCTCTAATGGCTAGCGATTGCAAATATTTTCTCATGTGTCTATTAGCCATGCGAATGTCTTCTTTAGAGAAGTATCTGTTCATATGCTTTGTCCATGTTTTAATTGGTTTACTTGTCTTTTTGTTGTAGAGGTGCTGGATTTTCCTACAGAATTTAGAGATTGCAACTTTGTTGGACTCGTCATGGCCAATTTTTTTTCCAAGTCTGTAGGTTCTCATTTTACTGGGTTGGTGAAATCTTTTGATGAGCATAAGTGTTTAATTTTTAGAAGATTCCAGTTACTAGCTTATCTTCTGGTGTTTGTGTATTGTTGGTTATGGTTTGTATGCCATTTATGCCATGTATCAGGGACTCTTGTGTTGACCTTTTTTCTTCTATGATCTTTATAGCTTTTGATTTCTTATTTAGGTCTTTGACCTATTTTGAATTAGTTTTTGTGTATGGTGTGAAGTATGGGTCCTGTTTCATTTTTTACAGATGGACATCTAGTTTTTCCAGCACTAATTGTTAGAAAGACTGTCTTTTCCCCATTTAGTGGACTTTGGGCCTTTGTTGAAGATCAGTTGACCATAGGTGGATGGATTTACATCTGCATACTTGATTCAATTCCATTGATTACTGTGTCTGTCATTGTACCAATACCAGGCTGTTTTGACTATTGTAGCTGTAGAGCAGTTTCTGAGGTCAAATAGTATGAGGCCTCCTGCTTTATTCTTCTTCTTCAATAGTGATTTACTTATCTGTGGCCTCTACCTTTCCAAATAAATTTAATGATTAGTTTTTCCATCTTGTTATAGAATGCTGTTGGACTGGCATTGCATTGTACTTGCAGATTGCTTTGGGTAGAATCGGCATTTTCACAATGTTGAGTCTACCTATCCATGTACATGGTATGTTTTTGAATTTATGTAGGTCTCTTTTGCTTTCTTGCAGTAGGATTTTGTAGTTTTCTTTGTATATGTCCTATACATCCCTGGTTAGATTTATGCCTAAGCATTTTATTTTTTTAGGACTTATATTAAATTGTATTGCTTTACTCATTTTCTTTTCCATGTTCTTTTTATTGGTGTTTAGGAATCCAACTTTTTTTGTATGTTTATCTTGTATCCCGCTATACTGCTGAATTTTTCTATGAGTTCCAGTAGTTTTCTTGTGTATCTTTGAGGATGTTTGTGTACAGTATAATATCATCCTCAAATAGGGATAGTTTTACTTCTTCCTTGCCTATTTGTATGTCCTTTATTTCTTTTTCTTATTGCTGTAGGTAGGTCTTCTATTACAATGTTTAATAGCAGTAGTGATAAAGCGCATCCTTGTTTTGTTCCTGTTCTCAGGGGGAATGTTTTCAGCCACTCTCTGTTGAGAATGATGTTGGCTGTTGGTTTTGTTTAGATGCCCTTTATTATGTTGAGAAATTTCCTTTTTAAACCTATTTTATTGAGAGTTTTTATCAGGTATGGGTGTCATACTATATCTAATGACTTTTCTGAGTCTACTGAGATGACCATGTGATTCTTTTGTTTTATTTATTTGGTGGATTACATTGACTGTTTCTCTAATGTTGAATCATTGTTGCATACCTGGTATGAATTCCACTTGGTCATGGTGTTGTTTTTTTTTTTTTAATATGATGCTGAATTCTATTGGCTAGAATTTTGTGGAGAGTTTTTGCATCTATATTCATGAGAGATATTGGTCTGTAATTTTCCTTTTTTTGTGGTGTCTTTGCCTGATTTTGGTATCAGGGTTATGCTGTCTTCATAGAATCAGTTAGGAAGTATCCCTTCCTTTTGTATGTTCTGAAATAGTTTTAGTAGTACTACTGTGAATTCTTCTTTGAATGTTTGGTAGAATTCTCCAGTGAAGCCATCTGAGCCAAGGCTGTTTTTATTGGAAGTTTTTTTTTATTACCTTTTCAATCTCTTCTCCTTATGGGTCTGTCCAGATTTTAGACCTCAGTTTATGTTAGTTTAGGAAGATAGTGTGTTTCTAGAAATTTGTCCATTTCCTCTAGGTTTTCAAATTTGTTGGAGTATAGATTTCATAGTACTCTGTTATGAACCTTTTTATTTCAGTTAAATCTGTTGTAATGTCCCCTGTTTCATTTCTTCTTTGGGTTGTTTTTGTCTTCACCTGTTTTTCTTTTGTCAGTTTGACCAATGGTTTGTTGATTTTGTTGATCTTTTGATGGAACCAACTCTTGGTTTTGTTGCTTCTTTCTATTTTCTATTTCATTCACTTCTCTCTGATTTTTATCATTTCCTTTCTTTTCATGGCTGTGGACTTCTTCTGCTCTTCTCTTTCCATTTGTCCAAGTTGTATAGCTAGTGTTTTGATTTTGTGCCTTTCTTCATTTTTGATGTGTGCATCTATCACTATTGACCTCTGAGCACTGCCTTTGCTGTGTCCCAAAGGTTTTGGTATGTTTCCTTTCTCATTTGAGACTTTGAATTTTTTTTAGTTCTGTCTTTGATACCTTTTATTACCCACTGGTTTTTAAGCAGGTTGTTATTTAGTTTCCATGTATTTGGGTTTTTTTCCTTGCTCTTCTTTTTATTAATTTCTACTTTTGTTGCTTTGTGATCAGAGAAGCTGCTTTGTATTATCTCAGTGTTTTGGGTTTTGTTTAAGGTTGTTTTGTGCCCTAAGATGAGATCTATTCAGGAGAGCGTTTCATGTGCATTGGAAAATAACAGGTACCTTGCTGCTGTTGGGTGGATTGTTCCGTGTATGTGTATGAGGTCAAGTTGGTTGATTGTGGCCTTTAAATCTTTTGTATCTTTGTTGAGTTTCTTTTTAGATGTTTTGTCCTTTACCAAAACTGGTGTGTTAAAGACTCCTACTATTATTGTGAAACTGTCAATTTCTTTTCAGTGTTGTTGGAGTTTGTTTTATGTTTTTGAACCCATGTCATTGCTTGTGTAGATATTTATTATTGTTATGTCCTTATGGTGGCTTGTTCCTTTAATCATTATATAATGTCCGTCCTTATCTTTAATGATTTTTGTTTTAAAGTCTGTTATTTGAGATTTTTGTTGCCTCTCCTGCTCCTTTTTTGTTTGTCATTTGCCTACTATATTAATTTCCATCCTTTCACTTTTAATATATTTATATCTTCATTTCCAAGGTGTGCCTCTTGTAGACAGCATATTGATGAATTCTGTTTTTTTTAACCCATTCTGTCACTCTCTGTATCTTTACAAGTACATTTAAGTCATTTACATTTAGTGTGATTATCGATAGGTATGAGTTTATTGCTGTCATTTTGTAGTTCTTTTGTGTGTATGTGTGTGTGGTGCAGATGTTTTCTTCACACCTCTTTCTCTCTGGTACTGAATTCCTTTTGTTTCTGGATTTTTTTCATGTCTTTCACTTTCGTAGATTTTATGTTTATTGAGTGTCTATGTTATCTAGTGCTGCTATAACAGAAATACCACAAATGGATGGCTTTAACAAACAGAAGTTTATTCTGTCACAGCCTAGTAGGCTAGAAGTCCAAATTCAGGGCATCAGCTCCAGAGAAAGACTTTCTGTCTTTCTGTTGGCTCTGGAGGGAAGTTCTTGTCAACAATCTTCCCTGGTCATGGAGCTTCTCAGCACAGGGACCCTGGGTCCAAAGGACACTCTCTGCTCCCCGTGCTGCTTTCACGGTGGTATGAGGTTGCCATCTCTCTCTCTCTTTTATATCTCAAAAAAGATTGGCTTAAGACACAAACTCTTCCTAGAGATTGAGTCCTGCCTCATTAGCATAACTGCTACTAATACCATCTCATTAACTGATACTAATCTCATCTCATTAACAACACATAGGCAAATCACATCTAATGACAAAGTGGTGGACAATCACACAATACTGGGAATCATGACATAGCCAAGTTGGCATATTTTGGGAGGACACAATAGAATCCATGACACTGAGACTTTACCTTTTTCTTCTTTATTTTAATGAGTAGGTTTGTTAACTTTCTTTTTGGTTATCTTAATATTTACACCATCTTCCTAAGTTTAAACCAGTCTTTTATTACATGATATCTACTTGATTTCCTTTCCATTTGAAAATCCTGTACCTACGCTATTTATTCTCACTTTTATTGTTCTGATGTTGTTGTCATTTGCAGATTGACTTCCCTTGTTCCCTGTTGTAAATCTTACAGTTTTCTTTTGTCCTTTAGTGCTCATTAGCTAGGTTGGCACCTGGCTGATACTCTCCTGTGTCCTAGATTCAGGTTGTTGTCTGATGTCGTTGGTTCTCTAACTGAAGGACTCCTTTTCATAATTCTTGTAAGTTTGGTTTGGTTTTGACATATTCCCTTAATTTCTGTTTATCTGGAAATTTCCTAATTTCACCATCATATATGAGTGAGACTTTTGCAGGATGTATTATTCTCAGTTGACAAATTTTCTTTTAAGTTTTTTATATGTCATCCCATTGCCTTCTTGCCTTCATGGTTTCTGCCTAGTAATCAGAGATTAGTCTTATAGTGTCCCCTTTGTATGTGACTTTTCATTTTTCTCAACTGCTCTCTGGATTCTTTTTTTGGTTTTGGTTTCGGCAAGTATAATTGCGTTATGTTTTGGTGACTTTCTTTTGAAGTCTATTCTATATGTGCTTCTTTTGAGCTTCTTGGACGGTCAGCTTTTCATCTTTCATTATATTAGGGAAGCTTTCTGTCAGCAAGTCTTCAGTGATTCTCTCTGTGTTTTCCATTTTCTCCCCCTGTTCTGAAACTCCTGTCACTCACAAATTCTGATTGTACCCCACATGGTTCTCAGGTTTTCTTTATTCTTTTTTCAGATTTTTCCTCAAACAAAGCGGTACCCAAGGATTTGTCTTCAGTTTCACTGATCTTGTGTTCCCTTGTTTCAAATTTGCTCCTAAAACCTTCTATTGCACTGCCCATTTCTAAAATTATTTTGTCTTCTGGATTTCTAATTGCTGTTTTTTGTATGATTTCTAATTGTTTATTTATTTTGACATTTTGCTCTTGTATTATTTCCCCCAATTCTCCCTTTGCTTTGTGTTTTCCCTGATTTTTGTCTGCATTTTCCATGATTTTGTCCGTTTTTTCCTTAGTTTTGTCTGCCTTTTCCTTCATCTCTTTCTTAATCTCTTGGAGAGTCCTGAATATTAAACTTTTGAATTCCCTATGAGGTAATTCCAGTGCCTTTACTTCTGCCAGAGGTCATGTGGTGTTTTATTTTAGTTGCTTTTTGGACTCATCCTGTCCTATTGTTTTTAATATGTTTTGATATTGTCTATTGTTTCCAGGACATTCTGGAATTATTTTCTTCATTTATTGATTGTTGCTTTGTTTGTTTCATCCTGTTTTTTGTTTTATTTGGTTATATCTGAGCAGGCAGGCTGGGTGTGTTTTGTTGCTTGTCTGTGGGCATACTTCTCACCACCTTGCCCAGGTGGGCAAGGCTGGTTGCTCAGCTATGATGCAGCTGGAAAGGTCCAGTAGGGAGGGGAGAGAGGGATGGATCTTTTGCAACATGAACTTGGGCTGACAGGGAAGTGCCGATGTGGTTCAGAGGTCCAGGGGTTTGCACTGTTGCCTCTCATGGGTACGGCACTTTGTGTGTGGTGTAGATAGGCAGGAGGCAAGGGGGGAATGCAATGTGTGGAACTAAGCAGGTGACAGAAAGAAGAGAAATAAGAGACAGAGAAACAGAATGAAAACAAAGCAAAAAATGGAGAGGCAAAAGAAAAAGAAGTAAATACAAAGGCAGTGTGGTGGAATTCAGCAGGTGGGGCAGGGCATACCCAGGGAGGCCATGTGCTGGTGACTTTCTAGTTGAGAGAGCCTAGCTCAGCCTGTTGAGAAGGTGCATGGGCAGTGCATGGGGCTAGGTGGACTTGAGAAAGGAAAGGAAAGAAGGGAAACAGAGAGAGGAAACAAAGCAACAACAAGAAAATAAATATGGTGCTGAAGGAGCCTGCTTTTGGGGGCAGGGTGGAAGCAGGGTGATGACAAGCTGATGTCTTTCTCACCGGCTGGTGTGGCATGACCTGTCAGGAAAGAGTGGAGGCAGTGCAGAGCCCAGGTGGAAGGAAGAAGGAAAGGGGAGAAGAAGAAAGAAAAAGAAAAAATATGGTGCTGAGGGAGCCAGCCTGTGGGAGTAGTGCAGACCCAGAGAGGCCGTGTGCCAAAGGCTCTCTGACCAAGTGGTGCACCAAGCCTGTCAATAAGGAGGGGGCAGCTCACAGGGCTAGGTGGGCAGGAGAAAGAAAAAGAAGGAATGAAGAGAGACAAAAGAAACAACTACAAAAAGGAAAAAAAGCAAAAACAAATAAAAATTGTGCTGAGGAAGCCAGTTGGTGATGGTGATGCAGAACTGGCAGGCGGCGTGCCAGTGTCTCTCTAACCTAGTGGTGCATCACAACTCTTTGAGAGAGGGTGAGGGTGGCACACAAGGCTAGGTGTGTGGGAGAAAGGAAGAGGAGGTAGGCGCTGAGAGAAAAGAAACTGGAAAGAAAGAAAAGACCAAAGGAAACAAACTAAAACAATATTGTGATTAGGAAGCTGGCTGGTGGGGATAATGTAGGCCCAGGGAGGCTGTGTGCTGGTGGCTCCCTAGCAGAGTGGTGCAGTAAGGCCGTTAGAGAAGGAGCAGGGACACTATACAAGACTAGATGGGTGGGAAACAGGAAAGGAGAAGAGAGAGAGTAGAAACAAAAACAAAAAAATATGGTGCTGAGCTGGCCAATGACAGCAGCATGGATCCAGGGCACTCTAGCCCAGTGGTGCAACACTACCCGTTAAGATGGGATGGGGGCAGCACATAGGTCTAGGTGGGTGGAAGATAGGGAAAGAAGGAAAAGATAGAGATAAATCTGAAAAAAAAAATGGACTGAGAGACCTAGCCAGTGTGGGCAACACAGAACTGGGGAGGCCATGTTGGCAGCTCTCTAGCTGAACAGTGTTATACGGCCCACCAAGAAGGGATGGGGACGGCACATGGGGCTATCTGGGTGGGAGAAAGCAAAGGAAGGTAGGGAGAGAGAGAGAAGCGGGAAGAAAATGTTGCTAAGAGACCTGGCCAGTGGGGGTGACACAAAACTGAGGAAGATGTGCCAGTGGCTCTCAGGCCCAGCAGTGTGGCATAGCTTGTCAATGAAGGATGGGGACAGCAAAGGGGCTGGCAAGGTGGAAGAAAGAAAAGGAAGGAAAGGAGACAGAGAGAAGAAACAAAGAAAGGCAAAATAATAATAATAACAAAAATAATTGGCATTGAAGGAGCCAGCTGGTGGGGTCGGAGAGGACCTGGGCAGCAGTGAACTGGTGTCTCTCTATCCGAGTGACTCTAGCCCATTTGAAAATGGAGGAGGCCGCGTAGAGGGAAGAAGGGTGAGGGGTGGGAAAGCGTGTATCCCTGCTTTCTGAGTGCTCTAACTCCTGTTGGGAGCCCTAGGAAGTTGGCTTCCTGTACTCCCTCTCTGCATTCCTTGGTGGTTATAGTCCAAGATGGCGAATCTGTGCCATGTTAGCTGGTAGGGAACCTCCACTCCACAGTTCTCCTCATTCTCTGTTCTCTGTCAGTTTCTTATCCCATTCAGTGCCTGATCAAATTCTTTCCCTTCATTTTATGCTTAGAGTTCCAGGATTGACATTTGTGCCTGTTTTACTTAGTTTTGGGGGTCTTTGCTGCGGAGGGACAGCATGGTGCTTCTTCCATAGCACCATGTTGGCTTCCCTATCAGCATCTGTAGCTCTTAACGACAGTGCCACCAGGGCTCCAAGTATTTTTCAAAACAAAACAATAAAACAAACAATGACAATAAAAGCAAAGAACTAGACACTTTATAGGAAAACTACATGAAATTTCTTAGTGAGAAGATAGTTAATCATGTAACAACTTTTATACTTATGGAACAATTCAGACTGCTCATTTCATATTGTGAGAGCTATGGAAAGTTACGTCCCCACGTCCTTCCCTCATAAATAGTCCATTTCATCAATATTTTCAATTCCAGTGTCATAAAGTTTTCGAACAGTCCTCTTATGTGATAAGATCTATAAACTAAGAAGCAAAATCACCTCACTATTTTTTATATCGGATAAATGTATTTTCACTTTCTTTATCGTAAGGGCATATATGTATTCTATTATTCTTATAATTAACTAAATTTTAGCTCCATTAATACTCCCTAGTGTATTGTATTGTATGTGTTTTATTTTGTTTGTTTCTCCTGCTCTCTATCTTCTTTCAAATTAAAGTGTAATTTGCCATTTTTTAAAAATGTTTGGGATGGAAACTTAGATCATCCATCAAGACAGATGAACTTTCAGCCTATTCCTCTGTTCTCATGTGTTTATTTAAGGCCATACAATTTCTTAGAATGTTAACTTGACCTGCATTTACAAATTTTGATACGTAATTTTATTATTTTCATTTCATTAAATTGTAAGTATTTTAATTCCTATTGTGATTTCATTTTCAACCTATACATTATTTATAAGTATATTGCCTAAATGTCCATGCATATTTGGATTTCTAGTTATCTTTGAATATAATTAAAAACACCCCATTTCATTTTTTTATTTATTATTTTTTTAACTTTTATTGAGCTTCAAGTGAACGTTTACAAATCAAGTCAGTCACATATAAGTTTATATACATCTTACTCCTTACTCCCACTTGCTCTCCCCCTAATGAGTCAGCCCTTCCAGTCTCTCCTTTCGTGTCAATTTTGCCAGCTTCCAACTCTCTCTATCCTCCCATCCCCCCTCCAGACAGGAGATGCCAACACAGTCTCAAGTGTCCACCTGATATAATTAGCTCACTCTTCTTCAGCATCTCTCTCCTATCCACTATCCAGTCCCTTTCATGTCTGATGAGTTGTCTTCGGGAATGGTTCCTGTCCTGTGCTAACAGAAGGTTTGGGGACCAGGACCACCGGGATTCCTCTAGTCACAGTCAGACCATTAAGTATGGTCTTTTTATGAGAATTTGGGGTCTGCATCCCACTGATCTCCTGCTCCCTCAGGGGTTCTCTGTTGTGCTCCCTGTCAGGGCAGTCATCGATTGTGGCTGGGCACCAAATAGTTCTTCTGGTCTCAGGACAATGTAGGTCTCTGGTTCATGTGGCCCTTTCTGTCTCTTGGGCTCTTAGTTATCGTGTGACCTTGGTGTTCTTCATTCTCCTTTGCTCCAGGTGGGTTGAGACCAATTGATGCATCTTAGATGGCCGCTTGTTAGCATTTAAGACCCCAGACACCACATTTCAAAGTGGGATGCAGAATGTTTTCATAACAGAATTATTTTGCCAAGTGACTTAGAAGTCCCCTTAGAGCATGGTTCCCAAACCTCCGCCCTTGCTCCGCTGACCTTTGAAGCATTCATTTTATCCCGGAGACTTCTTTGCTTCTGGTCCAGTCCAATTGGGCTGACCTTCCATGTATTGAGTGTTGTCCTTCCCTTTACCTAAAGCAGTTCTTATCTACTAATTAATCAGTAAAAAAACCTCTCCCTCCCACCCTCCCTCCCCCCTCATAACCACAAAAGTATGTGTTCTTCTCAGTTTATACTATTTCTCAAGATCTTATAATAGTGGTCTTATACAATATTTGTCCTTTTGCCTCTGACTGATTTCGCTCAGCATAATGCCTTCCAGGTTCCTCCATGTTATGAAATGTTTCACAGATTCGTCACTGGTCTTTATCGATCCGTAGTATTCCATTGTGTGAACATACCACACTTATTTACCCATTCATCCGTTGATGGACACCTTGGTTGCTTCCAGCTTTTTGCTATTGTAAACAGACCTTCAATAAACATGGGTATGCATATATCTGTTTGTGTGAAGGCTCTTGTTTCTCTAGGGTATATTCTGAGGAGTGGGATTTCTGGGTTGTATGGTAGTTCTTTTTTTTTATGGTAGTTCTACTTCTAACTGTTTAAGATAAAGCCAGATAGATTTCCAAAGTGGTTGTACCATTTTACATTCCCACCAGCAGTGTATAAGAGTTCCAATCTCTCCGCAGCCTCTCCAACATTTATTATTTTGTGTTTTTTGGATTAATGCCAGCCTTGTTAGAGTGAGATGGAATCTCATCGTGTTTTAATTTGCATTTCTCTAATGGCTAATGGTCGAGAACATTTTGTCATGTGTCTGTTAGCTGCCTGAATATCTTCTTTAGTGAAGTGTGTGTTCATTTCCTTTGCCCACTTCTTGATTGGGTTGTTTGTCTTTTTGTGGTTGAGTTTTGACAGAATCATGTAGATTTTAGAGATCAGGCGCTGGTCGGTGATGTCATAGCTGAAAATTCTTTCCCAGTCTGTAGGTGGTCTTTTTCCTCTTTTGATGAAGTCTTTAGATGAGCATAGGTGTTTGATTTTTAGGAGCTTCCAGTTATCTGGTTTCTCTTCATCATTTTTGGTAATGTTTTGTATTCTGTTTACGCCTTGTATTAGGGCTCCTAGGGTTGTCCCTATTTTTTCTTCCATGATCTTTATCGTTTTAGTCTTTATGTTTAGGCCTTTGATCCACTTGGAGTTAGTTTTTGTGCATGGTGTGAGGTATGGGTCCTGTTTCATTTTTTTTGCAAATGGATATCCAATTATGCCAGCACCATTTGTTAAAAAGACTATCTTTTCCCCAGTTAACTGACACTGGGCCTTTGTCAAATATCAGCTGCTTATATGTGGTTGGATTTATATCTGGGTTCTCAATTCTGTTCCACTGGTCTATGTGCCTGTTGTTGTACCAAAACCAGGCTGTTTTGACTACTGTGGCTGTATAATAGGTTCTGAAATCAGGTAGAGTGAGGCCTCCCACTTTCTTCTTCTTTTTCAGGAATGCTTTGCTTATCTGAGGCTTCTTTCCCTTCCATATGAAGTTGGTGATTTGTTTCTCTATCACCTTAAAAAATGACATTGGAATTTGGATCGGAAGCGTATTGTATGTATAGATGGCTTTTGGTAGAATAGACATTTTTACTATGTTAAGTCTTCCTATCCATGAGCAAGGTATGTTTTTCCACTTAAGTATGTCCTTTTGAATTTCTTGTAGTAGAGCTTTGTAGTTTTCTTTGTATAGGTCTTTTACTTCCTTGGTAAGATTTATTCCTAAGTATTTTACCTTCTTGGTGGCTACTGTGAATGGTATTGATTTGGTTATTTCCTCTTCGGTGTTCTTTTTGTTGATGTAGAGGAATCCAAGTGATTTTTCTATGTTTATCTTATAACCTGAGACTGCCAAACTCTTCTTTTAGTTTCAGTAGTTTTCTGGAGGTTTCCTTAGGGTTTTCTGTGTATAAGATCATGTCATCTGCAAATAGAGATAATTTTACTTCCTCCTTGCCAATCCGGATGCCCTTTGTTTCTTTGTCTAGCCTAATTGCCCTGGCTAGGACCTCTAGCACAATGTTGAATAAGAGCGGTGATAAAGGGCATCCTTGTGTGGTTCCCCTTCTCAAGGGAAATGCTTTCAGGTTCTCTCCATTTAGAATGATGTTGGCTGTTGGCTTTGCATAGATGCCCTTTATTATGTTGAGGAATTTTCCTTCAATTCCCATTTTGGTGAGAGTTTTTTTTTTTTATCATAAATGGGTGTTGGACTTTGTCAAAAGCCTTTTCTGCATCAATTGATAAGATCATGTGGTTTTTGTCTTTTGTTTTATTTATGTGGTGGATTACATTAATGGTTTTTCTGATATTAAACCAGGCTTGCATACCTGGTATAAATCCCACTTGATCGTGGTGAATTATTTTTTTGGTATGTTTTTGAATTCTATTGGCTAGAATTTTGTTGAGGATTTTTGCATCTATGTTCATGAGGGATATAGGTCTGTAATTTTCTTTTTTTTGTAATGTCTTTACCTGGTTTTGGTAGATGGTGGCTTCATAGAATGAGTTGGGTAGTATTCCGTCATTTTCTATGCTTTGAAATACCTTTAGTAGTAGTGGTGTTAACTGTTCTCTGAAAGTTTGGTAGAACTCTGCAGTGAAGCCGTCCGGGCAAGGGCATTTTTTTGTTGGGAGTTTTTTGATTACCGTTTCAATCTCTTTTTTTTTTTATGGGTCTATTTAGTTGTTCTACTTCTGAATGTGTTAGTTTAGGTAGGTAGTGTTTTTCCAGGAATTCATCCATTTCTTCTAGGTTTGCAAATTTGTTAGAGTACAATTTTTCCTAATAATCTGATATGATTCTTTTAATTTCAGTTGGGTCTGTTGTGATGTGGCCCTTCTCATTTCTTATTCAGGTTATTTGTTTCCTTTCCTGTATTTCTTTGGTCAGTCTGGCCAATGGTTTATCAATTTTGTTAATTTTTTCAAAGAACCATCTTTTGGCTTTGTTAATTCTTTCAATTGTTTTTCTGTTCTCTAATTCATTTAGTTCAGCTCTAATTTTTATTATTTGTTTTCTTCTGGTGCCTGATGGATTCTTTTGTTGCTCACTTTCTATTTGTTCAAGTTGTCGGGACAGTTCTCTGATTTTGCCTCTTTCTTCTTTTTGTATGTGTGCATTTATTGATATAAATTGGCCTTTGAGCACTGCTTTTGCTGTGTCCCAGAGGTTTTGATAGGAAGTATTTTCATTCTCATTGCATTCTATGAATTTCCTTATTCCCTCCTTAATGTCTTCTATAAACCAGTCTTTTTTCAGGAGGGTATTGTTCAGTTTCCAAGTATTTGATTTCTTTTCCCTAGTTTTTCTGTTATTCATTTCTAGTTTTATTGCCTAGCGGTCTGAGAAGATGCTTTGTAATATTTCAATGTTTTGGATTCTGCAAAGGTTTGTTTTATGACCTAATATGTGGTCTATTCTAGAGAATGTTCCATGTGCGCTAGAAAAAAAAGTATACTTTGCAGCAGTTGGGTGGAGAGATCTGTATAAGTCAATGAGGTCAAGTTGGTTGATTGTTGTAATTAGGTCTTCCGTGTCTCTATTGAGCTTCTTACTGGATGTCCTGTCCTTCTCCGAAAGTGGTGTGTTGAAGTCTCCTACTATAATTGTGGAGGTGTCTATCTCACTTTTCATTTCTGTTAAAATTTGATTTATGTATCTTGCAGCCCTGTCATTGGGTGCATAAATATTTAATATGGTTATGTCTTCCTGATCAATCGTCCCTTTTATCATTATGTAGTGTCCTTCTTTATCCTTTGTGGTGGATTTAAGTCTAAAGTCTATTTTGTCAGAAATTAATATTGCTACTCCTCTTCTTTTTTGCTTGTTGTTTGCTTGATATATTTTTTCCATCCTTTGAGTTTTAGTTTGTTTGTGTCTCTAAGTCTAAGGTGTGTCTCTTCTAGGCAACATATAGACGGATAGTGTTTCTTTATCCAGTCCGAGACTCTCTGTCTCTTTATTGGTGCATTTAGTCCATTTACATTCAGCGTAATTATAGATAAGTGTTTAGTGTTGTCATTTTGATGCCTTTTTATGTGTGTTGTTGACAATTTCATTTTTCCACATACTTTTTTGTGCTGAGACGTTTTTCTTAGTAAATTGTGAGATCCTCATTTTCATAGTGTTTGACTTTATGTTTGTTGAGTTGTTACGTTTTTCTTGGCTTTTATCTTGAGTTATGGAGTCGTTATACCTCTTTGTGGTTACCTTAATATTTACCCCTATTCTTCTAAGTAAAAAACCTAACTTGTAATGTTTTATATCGCCTTGGATCACTCTCCATATGGCAGTTCTATGCCACCTGTATTTAGTCCCTCTTTTTGATTATTGTGATCTTTTACATTTTGACTTCAGTGATTCCCTGTTATGAGCATTTTTTAAAATTAATCTTAATTTATTTTTGTGATTTCCCTATTTGAGTTGATATCAGGATGTTCTTTTTTTGTGACCTCGTGTTGTGCTGGTATCTGATATTATTGGCTTTCTGACCAAACAATATCCTTTAGTATTTCTTGTAGCTTTGGTTTGGTTTTTGCAAATTCTCTAAACTTGTGTTTATCTGTAAATATCTTAATTTCGCCTTCGTATTTCAGAGAGAGTTTTGCTGGATATATGATGCTTGGCTGGCAGTTTTTCTCCTTCAGTGCTCTGTATATGTCCTCCCATTCCCTTCTTGCCTGCATGATTGCTGCTGAGTAGTCTGAACTTATTCTTATTGATTCTCCCTTGAAGGAGACCTTTCTTTTCTCCCCGGCTGCTTTTAAAATTTTCTCTTTATCTTTGGTTTTGGCAAGTTTGATGATAATATGTCTTGGTGTTTTTCTTTTTGGATCAATCTTAAATGGGGTTCAATGAGCATCTTGCATAGATATCCTTTCGTCTTTCATGATGTCAGGGAAGTTTTCTGTCAGCAGATCTTCAACTATTTTCTCTGTGTTTTCTGTCCTCCCTCCCTGTTCTGGGACTCCAATCACACACAAGTTATCCTTCTTGATAGAGTCCCCCATGATTCTTAGTGTTTCTTCATTTTTTTAAATTCTTTTACCTGATTTTTTTCAGCTATGTTGGTGTTAATTCCCTGGTCTTCCAGATTTCCCACTCTGCATTCGAATTGCTCGAGTCTGCTCCTCTGACTTCCTATTGTGTTGTCTAATTCTGTAATTTTATTGTTAATCTTTTGGATTTCTACATGCTGTCTCTCTATGGGTTCTTGCAACTTATTAATTTTTCCACTATGTTCTTGAATAATCTTTTTGAGTTCTTCAACTGTTTTATCAGTGTGTTCCTTGGCTTTTTCTGCAGTTTGCCTTATTTCGTTTCTGATGTCTTGAAGCATTCTGTAAATTAGTTTTTTTATATTCTGTACCTGATAATTCCAGGATTGTTTCTTCATTTGGGAAAGATTTTGATTCTTTTTTTTGGGGGGGTTGTAGAAGCTGTCATGGTCTGCTTCTTTATGTGGTTTGATATCGACTGCTGTCTCTGAGCCATCACTGGGAAACTTGCTTTTGCAGAAATTCCACTAAAAAAAATGCAGTCAGATCCCTATCAGAACTGCCTTTGGATTATAACCACCACCTTTTTCCCTGTAAGTATGAAAGTCCCAGATTTGGATCATATATGCTTGGCTGTAGCTGGTTCTGTGTTTTTAGTCCAATTAGGGATGGATTTTTGGTCCCTGGGTTTTTTGTGGTTCCTTCTCTCAGGCCGGAAGAGTGGGTTAGGAAAAGACCAAAAGAAAAAAAAAGGGGGGGAAGCAAAGCCGCCACGGAGCCGGAGCTGTTCTCCCTCTGGCTCAGGAAATTCCAATGTTAATGAAGCTGACTGGGGAGGGTGGGGAGGGATCAGAGAGATAGGAGAGTAGCACCTCGGAATATAGCCAGAGTTGTTTGTCTTGCTCGGAATGACTGTTATATCTGGGATTCCCGAGGGACGTTTCACCTATATGTGTCGGCTGTGTGGAGATTGCCCCCGGGGGTCTGGCCTGCTGAAGCCACTGTCAGATCTTCCGCTGCCAGTCCAAAACCTAGCGTCAAGGTTCCCCTGGTGGGACGCAGCACTCCCGGCTCCAAAACCAGTCACTGCCTCCCGGGGACTTCTCCCACCAGCAGCGTCATCACGCCACCCGCGCGGACCGGCTGGGCCTCCTCCTGGGTTCAGTTCAGGGGGGTAGGGCTGTGCCCCTTGTTTGCGCCGTCACAAGATTTATGAGTTCAGCTCCCCTGGGCCCAGATCTAAGTCTGGCGCCAAGGTTGCCTGACTGGGACGCTGGCTCCAGGCTCCAAAAACAGTTGCTGCTTCCCCATATTTGTTCGTTTTCCATCTCTAAATCTGTGTTTGTTGTTCAGGGTTCGTAGATTGTTATGTATGTGATCGATTCACTTGATTTTCCGAGTCTTTGTTGCAAGAGGGATCTGGGGTAGCATCTACCTAGTCCGCCATCTTGGCCCCGCCTCCCCATTTCATTTATATTTACAACTCTACTGGTATAATTTTTTAAACTCTATGATGTCAGAAAATATGCTTTATTTAATTGAAATTATCTGAAATTAGTTGAGTCTTATTTTATGGCCTAGCATATAGTCAAATTTTTGATAAACATTTCATGAACATCCGAAAATTATAAGTGTTGTGTAGTTAAGTACAGTGTTCTAGTTAGTTCAACTTGGTTGAGTTCATTAATCACATAATTTAAATATTCTATAAGTTTATTTTATTTTTGCTTTGTATATAATTACTGAGCTATTTAAATCTCCAAGATGCCTATGGATTTTTTTTATTGTCTTTGTAGTACCGTGAATTTCTAATTTCCAAGACTTTGACATCGTGCATACCAATTTGGAATTGTTCTATCTTCTTGATGAATATAACTTTTTGTCATCATGAAAAATATCTATACTGATTTATATTAATATAGCTGAACCGGCTTTTAAAAATATTTTATCACATTTTTGGTAAAAATATACATAGCAAAACACAGTTCCATTTAAAATTTTTCTATAGATAATATTCAGCGACATTGTTACATTCTTCACATCGTGTCAACATTGTCATTATGTCCATTCTAGTTGTTTCACTCTCATTAACTTAATTCCACTGCCTCACAAACTTCTAATGACAATCCTACTGAAATATAGACACAGATAAATTTTAAATAATGTGACTTCACAATAAAATACCTTATATTATGTTTTAGAGGTCACCAAGTAATAGCAAGCAGAAACAATAACTGCTGAATAAAAACTAAAAAATTTGAAAGAATTCACACAAACTATACTGAAGAATGTTTAATAGTTTGATGAAATAAACTTTTCCCAGTATATTTAAGTACAGATATAAGACTATTGAACAGCAAGAATATTTTTTAAAAATGGGACTAATTGAAATTAAAGTAAAAATTGAGGTAAAAATTAAATATATACGCTACATAGATGATTGACATATTTGTTAATAAATAAAATCAGAAACTATGAGTACATAATGATATTAAGTTATTAATGAGTAAGTTGAAAGTTTTATGAAGATTGATATATCCAACGTATTCAAAGTACCTTCCCACAAAATGCTTATTAATTACAAATATAAAACATTACTTTTATGGTGGAGAAGGCTGTCAATCACCACTTTATGCAAGAGATAAGACTCAATGAAAAAATAGGATCACTTCTGTGATTCTGGTGCCAAAAAGTAAATTAATGGAATCTAATCAGGTGAAAACCTCAGAAAAACACAAATCAAGGGACATTATATAGGCTTACCAGAAAGTAATCTCCAACATGCAAGGAAGTTAAGGAAAGACTGAAAAACCATTCTGTATTAAATGAAATTAAAGAGTCATGCTAATCAAATGAAAACATAACTCTGAGCTATTTATACCTCTATAAACTTGTAAAAATTGAATGGGATTGGGATATTGGACGTTATTAATATATCAGTGTTAGTGTGCTACTGTTCTAATATTTATTGAGAACGGATTCATGTTATTATATAGTAGATATTTTCTTTTTTTGTAAGGAATGCACACTGTAGTGTTGAGCAGGAGGTAGGGCATCAAATGATTCAGGAAAAAACAAAAAAAATTTCTTGCTCTGTATTTGTAACTTTTCAGTTTAAGTTTAAGATGGTTTCAGAATAGAAATAATAATTAATAGGAGCCATTTAATTTTTTTTATTTAAATACTCCTTCTCAAGCCTTAGGGTGGGCCACAATCAAGTTAGTGGAATCTTAATATATTGACTAATGGAGGCAAGAGAAAAGTTCCTGTTTGAGATAAGGTCTCTGACCAGTAGAACGACTCATACAGCCCCAAAACCCAAAAAGAGAAACTGGTTGCTGTTGAGTAGATTCCGACTCATAGTGACCCTATAGGGCAGAGTACAACTGCCCCATAGTGTTTCCAGGAGCGACTGGTGGATTTGAACCACCGACCTTTTGGCTAGCAGCCAAGCTCTTAACCACTGCGCCTCCAGGGCTCCCAGATAGCTCTGGGGGAGTGGAATATCAAAATCTTGTTGGCATCCCATATAGAGTTTAAATTGTTTCTAGTTATCTTTTGGGAGAGTGTTCCCTTGCTTTGTATTTAAATCAATACACAGCTTTGTGGCTTTTTTTCCCTTGATGTAAGTGGTAGCTCCTGCACACCAGTTTCCACAGATTTCTTTTTCTGTCTTCCCTTTATTTCAATTAATTTCCCTGAGTCTTTTATGAGCAAATTGATAAAAGTGTGGCTTTTGTTAGTGCACAATTGTAAACATAGTCATTCTTTGCTACGAAGAGTGGATTGCTTTAACCTGAGACCTTTCCTAAAATGCCCTTCTCTTAGAGCATCATTTTCATTTAAGTTTAAATATTTAAGGAAAAAATCAGAAAACCTCTATTTGGTAACCAGAAAGGGCATTGTAATTGAATTTTCTATAATATCTAGGTTCTGTGATTTTTGTAGTGTATGTGATATTGGGAGATATTCACAGATACATATACTTTCCAAATCTCCCCTCTGCTTTGAATCCTTCCCACGAAAAGCATTGGAATTAAATTTATTATGCAAATAATGGAATGTTTTCTAATATTATAAATGCAATAATATTCAACATCTATTATTTGACTTTTGTTTATAGCATATGTCCTTAAAGGAGAAGGGAAATCAATAAATCCTGCATACGGTAAGTCACCTAGATCATAGGTGAAGGTAGTTCTACAAGTACAATAGTTATAACCATTGGCATCTGGATCATCATACATGCTCTGTGTAGATGCAGTATTCAAAGCTGCCTGATTATATAGGGACTGATATAAACTGTAGCATTATAGGCTTTTTACTATATGTAACTATGATCATTCAGCAGATTTTGAAAAGTAAAAATAGCTTCTGTTTTGCAGGTTTTTAAGAAAGCAGCATATAGACTTGTCACCTAGACACATGATGTTAGCAAAAATTGTTTGACTGACTCAGAGAGTTTCCCTTCCCACTGAGTTAGAGCAAAACTGGGGTTAAAGAAATGGCAGTGCAGATATACATATTTGATAATAAACACTCATGATCACTCAGCTTCTCATCCTTTCAGTAGTCAAGGAGTAGAAGAAAAATTGTTACTATCCTTGTGTTCTGGTTTTGAGATTTACACAAATCAATACTTCGGAATTTTTCTTCAATATTTCTCTTGCTGTCACTCTCTCTCTTTTCCAGAGCAAAATGAAGAGAGAAGGGAGCACTACCTATAAAATATTGGGAAAAAAAGCCACTTGGAAATAGGAGCACTGTACTGTTTTTTTCTCCAATAGCTATCATTTAAAACACAAAGCAAAATTCTTATAAGAAAATAGATGTGTTTATTGCATTGAGTAGAGAGTGAGAAAAGTGAAATTCAGGGAAAGCTAATAAAATTCTTATATGCAGGAATAGATGAAATTATTTTTATTCATGTGAAAAGCATACATTAATAACCCATGGAAGGATTTTAAAATGAATAACGAAAGCATTTTGCAAATGTATTTATTTAAATGCCATATGAAACCTGTAAATTAACTTTGACATTAAACATAGATGAATGCTTGGATAGCACCTCAATATCTTCCTTCAAATAAAGAGAAAAGCTTTCTTTTCTGTCCTAGACATCTATAGAAGGCCATCATCTACGGAACATAATGTATCCAGTCAGCAATTTAGGCCTATTCGTCTCTAGAGAAAAGTCTTATTTATGGATTTAAGAACAATGACATTGAGTGCCAAAAACAATATAGTTAGCATCATAAGTGACTATTGACTACCACTTCTGTACTAGTCTTTGAATAACAAAATGATTTTATTAAATTACTTCTAGTTATTAAAACACCTAGATATTAAAATCATCCTCATATTTATACTAAAAAGACAAAATTATTTATTGTGGGTGGCTTAAACAGGGAAAAAAAAATATTACTTAAGAATTTAAAAATTACCTGAATCCAAGGCAAAGATCAAGTCAGAAAATAATTGATTTTGATTTGTTTTATTTTTCCTGTAGCTACAGTTTTTCTCCCAATTTGTTTAGAATTTTGAAATTACTAACTGTATCTTGAAGATATTTCAAAATGTTAAGTTTAAATGATTATGAGAAGACTAATGATTTGGAACCGGAAAAATACTAATTAGAGAAAATAAGTCAAAGGAACAATGGATCAGTACTGCATTGGAACTAAAGAATTAATGGCATATATTGGAGAAATTCAACTGTAGTTAAGGAAAATATGTAACTACCAATATTTCTATAAGTTTCATCAATTTTTTAAAAATTCATAAAATAAAAATTGTTGAACATACATTGTAAATTGACATTGGAAAAGGTGCCTAGATTTTATAAGGCTTTTTTTTTTTTGCAGTAATTTATTAAACACACACAAAAGATACATAGAGAATGCTTTGGTTGACCTACACTATAATTTTAGGTATCATCTGCCTTGTTAAACTGCAGCAAATATTTACACTTGTTTACATTTCTGGATATCAGATTTTTTTCCTGATGTAGCTTTAAAAAATTGTTTTTTCTGCTTTTGGAGTTGTTTCCTAATGTCAGTTTAATAGGTCTCAAAACTGAAATGAAGAACCAGTCAAGAGAGATAGAATTCATTCTCTTGGGACTCACAGATGACCCACAGTTACAAATTGTGATTTTTATATTTCTCTTTCTCAACTGTATTTTGAGTGTGATGGCGAACTTATCCATCATCCTCCTCACCCTACTGCATCCTCACCTCAAGACTCTAATGTATTTCTTCCTACAAAATTTCTCCTTCTTAGAAATCTTATTGACGACAATCTCTATTCCTAGATTCTTGACAACCATTGTGACTAAAAACAAAATCATTTCCTACAATGGTTGTGCATCTCAATTATTCTTTTTTTCTTTTCTTAGGAGTTACAGAGTTCTACCTTCTGGCTGCCATGTCCCATGACCGCTATGCAGCCATCTGCAAACCCCTGCATTACTCAGTCATTACCAGAAGCAAAGTGTGCTACCAACTTCTACTCAGTTCACGGACAGCTGGCTTTCTGATTACCTTTCCACCGTTGGTCTTGGGACTAAAGCTGGAATTTTGTGCTTCCAAAGTAATTGATCATTTCATGTGTGACACTTCTCCTATCCTGCAGATTTCTTGCACAGACACTCACTTCCTACAAATGATTTCATTTGTTTCAGCAGTTATAACACTAGTGGTCACACTACTCTTAGTAATTTTTTCCTATACATATATAATCAAGACCATTCTAAAAATTCCCTCTGCTCGGAAAAGAACAAAAGCTTTTTCCACTTGTTCTTCCCACATGACTGCAGTTTCCCTTACTTATGGTAGCTGTGTCTCCATTTACATGAAGCCATCAGCAAAAGAAAGGGTGACTTTATCCAAAGATATAGCTGTTATCTATACCTCAGTTGCCCCTTTACTCAATCCCTTCATTTGCAGTCTTAGGAACAAGCAAGTGAAACAAGCTTTCAAGGATACACTCAAAAAGGTTTTCATTTTTTCAAAAAATAAGGAAAAAAACTAAAATCTTGACAGAAACAGTGAATATATTTTTTGTTCCTTTTTTCATGTTTACTTAATTTGTCCTTTCAGTAAGTTAAACTTCTTATAGCATTTAAACAAGTCTTTCAGCACAATACATTTTCCTACTTCATCTTTAATAGTTCTTGCAGTGTTAATATTAAGAGTTCCAACTTCAAATTTTCACAAATTTTAACTTTCTTTTAATCCCAAAGACATGCAACTTCAGGGTCGTGAAAAAAAATTACTTATGTATTAATTTCTCCTGTACAAATTTGCCTGGATGAGTGTAATTAGTTTATATGCACTTATTATAGGTATACCTTGTCTTATATACTACACTAGTTATAATTTTTGTCTTCTTTAGAATGATACAGCTTGCTATGGAGAGACAAAGAAACAGTTATCAAACAGTATGATTTCTCTTACAGTAAAGCTTTACACAAAATTGTGTTCTTATAGTAATGAAGGTTTAATTATTTCAGTGTATCAGAAATGGAGCTCAAAAAGGGTAATTCTTATGACAGTTGTGATATATAGGAAAAAAAGAGTAAAATGGTGTTATAGGCATGTGTATAACAACATGCACAATGTTTGAGGCACTAGTCCCTAGTTCAAGTGTCACTAGCTTGATAAGGGGAATGTAGGCTTTTAAGCCAGTCAGCCAGATATAAACCCAGGATAACATGTCAGCCTGGTCAAATTTTAAAACTCTGTTGCTAAGTTTCTCCATTTATGAAATAGATAGAATAATAGTCCTTACTTGTTTATTTTGAGAATGCAATGAAGCAGTATGTATAAAGCAATTTTAGATCAGAACCTGGCCCACAGTGAGTTATCAACAAGGGTTAGCTCCCCTTGGAGGGAAAGCTTGTCTCACTCAGGGTAGTATGTAATAAGGGAAGAAAAAGAGGCAGCTTCAAATCATAAAAAGCTTTTATGACCTAAAATGTATTAGGACTTAATCTGATTGGTCTATAAACCTGAAAATTTAGTGTGAATACATTACCGAGATAAAAATTCCATGTGTCTGTACATAAAATAACTTTTTAAATCACATGGAATAGTTTAGAAACATGGACTGGAGATGATTCTGAGGCTGATTTTTCACAATGTGATCAGATTTTTATATTATAAAGATTGATCTGTTAAATGTGCTGAGAATGGTTTTTTAGATATTTGGAGTTAGGAAGACAGGAGAGAGGATCAACACTTTAAGCTAAATGAGATATTTTAAAGGTCAAAAACACAATAGTGACAGTGGCTTGCAAGCTCAGGGAGCAGACTCCAGAGATGTTTAGGGGAATGAACTGAGGTTAAACTGTTGAACATTTTCATGTCCGGGATAAGCGAAAGAAAGTTATTTTAAAAAAAGGAAAAAGAAAAGACTCTTCTTGGGCTCTCCCTGCTGTCCACTCTGTGCACAAGCACGGAAATGTCTGTCTTTTAAAAAAAAGAAGCTTTCTTAGTATCTGTCAGATCAAAAAAAATCACCTATAAAACATATGGGGTTCTATATTGGATATAATTTTTCATCAGAGACATATAAGTGAAGAATTTACTGGGGTGATTGATGGCTGCTGCAGATTAAATTGCATCCGCCCCACCCAAAATGTGTGTCAACTTGGCTAGGCCATGATTGCTAGTAGCATATGATTGCCCACCATTTTGTCATCTGATGTGATTTTCCTATGTGTAGTAAATCCTGCCACTATGAAGTTAAAGAGGCGGGATTAGAAGCAGTTACATAAATGAGGTAGGCTCAATCTACAGGATTAGATAGTATGTTGAGTCAATCTCTTTGGAAATATAAAAAGAGAAGCAAGCAGAGAGACAGGGGGACCTCATACCTCCAAGAAAAACCACCAAGAACATAGCACATCATTTGGGCCTGAGATCCCTAAACTGAGAAGCTCCTCGACCAGGGGAAAATTGAAAAAGACCTTCCTGCAGAGCCGACAGAGAAAGAAAGCCTCCCCTGAAGCTGGCATCGTGAATTAGGACTTCTAGACCCCTAGGCTGTGAGAGAATAAATTTCTCTTTGTTAAAGCCATCCACATGTGGTATTTCTGTTATAGCAGTGCTAGATAACTAAGACAGTGGCATGTCTATTATTTATGTAGCCTCGAATAGAAATCATTTAGTTTTTATTTGTGTTCAAATTTGTTTTACAATCTTTCAAAGCAACAATTTTTAGTCATTTACTTTTCCTTGGCAGAAAGAAGAGTGTTAGTTAGTTCATGTGATTATATTCATCGGCCTAAGAACTTTCACTCACGCAGTTTGTTTTTCAATATACTTTTTAAAAATTACTCGAGCCTTATCAGATAAATTATGGTCAAATATTTTTTTCCATTCTATCCATTACATTTTCATTTTCTTGGTAGTGTCATTTAATGCACAAAACTTTTCATGAAATGGAGAAAAGAATACTTACTTTTAATGTACAAATATGTAATTTGTATGACAATTTTTTTACAAAGAATGAGCAGGATCAAGATACACTGAACATTATTGAAATTAAGACATTATTCATCTGAATTAGTTGGTTTTATATTAAGATGCTAACTGTAATCTACAAGAAATCATTAAGAAAATAACTTGAAAGATATGCTGTAAAAGACACAATAAATAAATTTAAAGGTACACTAGGACTTACCAATTTAACACAAAAGAAGCCAGCAATCCAGGAATAGACTAATTAAAAAGACATAAGTATATTTAAAAAAGGAAGACATAAGTCCTACTTTATCAGTAATTAAATTTAAACAGTGAAACAACTCAATTGAAAGGCAGAGATTGGAAACATAGTCTAAAAAGAGAACATAACCCAAATATATGTCTGTCTATTTTTTTTTTTATTATTATAGGCACTCTTTAGATTAAAAGACACAAATAGATTGAAAATAGGATTTAAAAGATAGGCCATGTATTCCGGATTGAAAGTGTCTCCGAAATATATATGTTGAAGTGCTAAAAATTGTACCTGGAAGTTGTGTCCTTGTTTGGGAAAATAGCACACTATTCTTGGAAGATAAAAGAAAAACCTTTGCCATCCTGTTGATTATAACTCATAGTGACCATATAGGACAGAGTAGAACCACCCCATAGTGTTTCCAAAGAGCAGCTGATGATATTGTCACTTAAGCCGTACCAGAGTAGGATAAGTCCTATTCCATTCTGAGTGGTATCTTAAAAGGAGATAACAGACAGGGAGATGGAAAGAAACACACAGAGTAAGACAGATGCCAGGTGATGGTGGAGGCAGACACATCTATAAGCATCCATAAGCATGCCAAGAATTGCAAAGGGCTACAAGAAGCTACAAGGAGCCCTGATGGTGCAGTAGCTAATAGCTCAGCTCCTAACCAAAAGGTCAGCAGTTGGAATCCACCAGCTGCTCTTTGAAAACCCCATGAGAAAGTTCCACTCTATCCCATAGGGTTGCTATGAGTTGGAATTGACCCAACGGCAACAGTTTCTTTTTTTAGCTGCAAGAAGCTGAGACAGGAAAGACCTTTCCGTAAAACAAACAGAGAGAGAGTTCATAGACCCATTAATGAATTTGGGCCTCTAGCGTTCAGAACTGAGACAATAAATTCTGTTCTTCAAAGCCATTTACTTTGTAGTATTTTGTTATGGCAGCACTAGGAATCTAACATGCCAAGTGAGCAGTAGCCAAAAAAAAAGAGCTGGGCTGCCTATAATAACACTTGACGTATTAGACTTTAAGACAAAAAAGTTACAGGATACAAATAATATTTTACAATTATAAAGTGTCAATCTATTGGGCAGAATAAACAATTATAAACATGTATTCACCTAACATTTCACAATAATAGAGACTTCAATAACTCATTTTCAATAATGGACATAAAACTAGGCAGTATACATGGGACATACTCCAGAGTGACCATATACCAGACTATAAAACAAACACACAAAAAAACCTAAATAATATAAAATAATTGAAATAATACAAAATATGTTCTTTGACCAAAATACAACTAAATTAGAAATCAACAATAGAAGGAAATATAAGAAAATCACAAATATATGTAAATTAAACAGTACACTCCTACATAACAAATGAGCCAAAGAATAAATCACAAGGAGAGTTTAAAAATAATATTTTTAGATAAAAGGAAGTGAAAAACAGCATGCTAAAACATACGGATTGCAGCTTTAGAATCGTTTATAGAGAAATTAATAGCTCCAAGTGCCTATGTTAAAAAGGAAGACAGATCTCAAATCAATAAGCAAATGTTTTACCTTTGGAAACAAGAAAAAGAAGAGTAAAATGGCACAAAACAAACAAAAAAGAGAGTACATATTATATGATTTTATTCACATGAAATTCTAGTAAATGAAAACTAATTGTAGATCTATTGTTGCCTGTATAAATATAGATGTAGGTGTTAATATTGATGTAGACATATATATAAATATTTGACTTAATAACTATATATATATTTTTTGTGACACCAAAACGTTCACGAATGAGAGGACAATACAAGAGTCTCAAATCTTTGATTAAAATATATTTATTGAGTATAAATTATGTCACCTTCACCAGACACTAGAGATATAAATATAAAACAACCAAGGCCTGTTTCTTCCAGATTAGGTAGTAATTTAACAGAAACAGGTTTATGTACAAATAATTTCAGTAGAGTAAGCTAAGAGGACAAAGTTTTGGGAGAGCAAAGAGGAGATAGCACCTAATCTTGGCTTTACACAAAGGGAAGATTTCAAGGATTTTATTAAATTTAGACGAAACCTTAAAGAAAAGTATGCGTGTATATGGGTGTGTATTTGTGTGTATGTGTGCACGTCTGAAAATGCCTAGTGTTTACAGGAATAAATGAAAGATTTGATGATGTTAGCGCAAATGTTGCACAGGGCCTCGGTTCTGGGTTGCACAGGGTTAGTTTAAGAACAACAAAAAGGAGAAAACTGATCTCCCAGCACTTGTCCAAAATAATTTTCTACAATAATGGAAATGTTCTATAATCTGTGCTGCCTGATACATTAGCCACTAGACACATGTGGCTACTGATCATTTTAGATACGGCTAGTGTGACTAAGGAACTGAATTGCTATTTTATTTCATTCATATTTAAATTTAAATAACCACAAAAGTAACTTACTCCTGAGCAAGGCCGATACTTGGTTATTAGCTCAAATTCAAATAATATTACTGTTCTAAAGATGAAGCACAGGACATTCTGGAAACATGTAAGAGTTTGAGAGAATCAGAGAAGACTTCTCCAAGAGAGTGCAATTAAAGTACAAATGAATTGAGGTACCAGAGAAACCACCTTTAGCAGACAGAAGAACACATGTAAATGTCCTGAAGGAGAAGAGAAAGTGTCAGATTGTTAAAGAAACAAACAACAAATAACGAGTATCTCAAAATGACAAAAGTGAGGGACATGCTCATCGATAGGCAGACTCAACATTGTGAAAATATCAATTCTACCCAAAGCAATCCACAAATACAAAGCAATTCTCATCCAAATACCAACAGCATTCTTCAAAGAGACGGAAAAACTAATCATTAACTTTATACGGAAATGAAAGAGGCCCCACATAAGTAAAGTACTATTGAAGAAGAATTCACTAGGAAGACCACTACCTGGCCTCAGAATCTACTGTACGGCTACGGTAGTCAGAACAGCCTAGTACTGGTACAATGACAGCTACATTGACCGGTGGAACAGAATTGAGAACCCAGGTGTAAATCCATCCACCTACAATCACCTGATCTTGGAAAAGGGCCCAAAGTCCATCAAATGTGGAAAAGACAGTCTTTTTAACAAATTCTGCTGGCAAAACGGGATGTCCCTCTGCAAAAAAATGAAACAGGGCCCATACCTCACACTATACACAAAAACTAATTAAAAATGGATTAAACATCTAAATATAAAATCAAAAACCACAAAGATCATAGGAGAAAAATAGGATCAAGGCTAGAGGCCCTAATACATGTCATTAACAGGATACAAACCATAACTAACAAGACACAAACTCTAGAATATAAGTTAGATTACTGGAATCTTCTAAAAATTAAACACTCATGCTCATCAAAAGACTTCACCAAAAGATTAAAAAAAGAACTTAGACTTGGAAAAATCTCTGCCTATGACAAATTCAACAGAAGTCTAATCTCTAAAATCTCCAGGAAAATCCAATACCTCTACAACAAAAAGACAAATAATCCAATTAAAAAATGGACAAAGGAAATTAACAGACACTTCACCAAAGAAGGCACTCAAGTGACTAACAGACACATGAGGAAATGACCGTGATCACCAGCCAATAGAGAATTGGAAATTGATACTACAATGAGATATCATTTCACCCCAACATTACTGCCGTAAAAAATAAATAAATAAATAACAATGTTGAAGAATTTGTGGGGAGACTGGAACTCTTATGTACTACTGGTGGGAATGCAAAATGGTTCGACCATTTTGGAAAACGATATGGCACTTCTTTAGAAAGCTAGAAAGAGAATACCATAAGATCCAGCAATCCCACTCCTAGAAATATATCTTAGAGAAATAAGAGCTGTCACATGAATAGACAAATGCATACCCATGTTCACTGCAGCATTTTTCACAATAGCAAAACGTTTGCTCATAAAAGACTCAAGGGGATTAAATGAAATAAAAGGAAAAAAGAAAAAGAAATCTGTGGAGACTGGTGTTCCTGTCTACCAATTACGTACAAAAAAAAAGAGAGAGAATTGTCAATTCCTTTAAGTACAAAACTGAGGGGACATTCTCCCAAAAGATAACCAGAAATGATTTAAACTCTATATGTCAACAGCATTCTGGTATTCCACTCCCATGGGTCACAAATTGTTTAGAAATTTATCTATGTCTATATCTGAATTGTAATAAGAGAATTGTCCTTCACAGTTGCTCAGTAACTGGCTGCTCATCACTCGGACCCTATGTTAAATACATTTTGACACGGTGATATTTAAGTTACGTGGTGGTATGCAATCTACTCTCAACTCCCATGGGGCTATTGAGGTCAGATGTTTAACTCGAAAAGGAACTTTTGTCTCCATTAGGCAATATATTAAGATTCTGTTACCTTGGTTGTTTCCCATCCCAATACTTGAGAAAAAAATATGTTGTTGTTGTTAGCTGCCATCGTCACTATGAGTCAGAATTGACTCGATGGCAATGTTTTTTTTTTTTTTAATAGTGATACCATGTACAAGAGGGCGAGAAGCTGCCCGGTCCTGTGCCATCCTCACAATCATTGCCATGTTTGAGCTCATTGTTGTAGTCACTGTGTCAATCCATGTCTTTGAGGGTCTTCCTCTTTTTCACCGACCCTTTACTTTATCAAGCATAATGTCCTTCACCAGGGACTGATCCCTCCTGATAACATATCCAAAGCACGTGAAAGAAAGTCTCGGCACCCTTGCTTCAAAAAAGTATTCTGGCTGTACTTCTTCCAAGATAGATTTGTTCATTCTTCTGGCAGTCACTGGCATATTCAATATTCTTCACCAACACCTAATTCATTGTCCAGCTTTCACATTCATATGAGGTCATTGAAAATACCATAGCTTTGGTCAGGCACACCTTGGTCTTCAAAGTAACATCTTTGCTTCTTAACACTTTAAGGAGGTCTTTTGTAGCAGATTTGCCCAGAGCAATACTGTTAAACATATAATATGAGATATTTCATTCTGAGATCATATTGTTTAGAAATTTATCTATGTCTGTATTTGAATACTAAGAGAATTGTCCTTCATGGTTGCTCAGTAACTGTGTATTCTGGCTGCTCATCACTCGGACTCCATGTTAACTCAATTTTGAGATGGTGATATTTAAGTTACACGGTGGTGTGCAATTTACTTCCAAATATATCTAAGTGTGGGGATGAGAATAGAAATTTTAAGAAAAGCTCTTTTATTTCCCTTCCACAGACATCTATGGTCAAGGGAAGTCATGGTCCTCATTTATCTTTGATGTAGCTTTCTCTTACTGGGTTTTTTAAGAAAATAATTTTCCTGGTCCCAGCTTGATATCTCTGCATGTGCAATAACTAACCACTGTGCATGGGACTTAATTTTGCTTCCTTTCCACATTGTGTGAGTAAAGTCGAATACCTATATCAACACCTTTTTTGTGTCTGTTACCTGTATTGACCTTTTTCAGAACTCATTCACAATATCTTTCTAGATAGTGCAGATTTCTCTTACTTTTCCAGTAGCTCAATCATTCATCTTACACCATATATATATATATATATATATATATATATATCCAAATCAAACCAGTTGCCCGTGAGTCAATTCCAACTCATAGTGACCCTATAGAACAGAGTTGAATTGCCCCATAGTGTTTCTAAGGCTCTAAATCTTTGTGGAAGCAGACTGCCACACCTTTCTCCTGTGGAATAGGCTAGTGAGTTCAAATTGCTTACCTTTTGATTAGCATCAGGACCCTTAACCACTGTGCCACCAGAACTCATATATAGGTGTGTATTTTTTATATATATATATAAACCCAGCAGAGCTCACATATATACATATATTTATGTACACACACACACACATACATATAAAATATATATATATACCCACACAAAAATACAAGTATATTTTTTATTTCTTTCATCAATTTGAGGCTTTTTGTGCCAGAGATATATTTTTCAAATTACCTGCTGTCTCAGCTATCTAGTGCTGCTATAACAGAAGTACCACAAGTGGATGGATGGCTTTAACATAGAGAAATTTTTCCTCTCACAGCTATAACAGAAGTACCACAACTGGATGGATGGTTTTAACATAGAGAAATTTTTTCTCTCACAGCATAGCAGGCTAGAATTCCGAATTCAGGGTGCTAGCTCCAGGAGAAGGCCTTCTCCCTCTGTTGGCTCTGGGGGAAAGTCCTTGTCATCAATATTTCCCAGTCAAGAGATCCTAAGCACAGGGAACCCCGGTCCAAAGGATACTCTATTCTCCTGACTCTTGTTTCTTGGTGGTATGATGTCTGCCTGTCTCTCTGCTTCTCTCTTTTATATCTCAAAAGAAGTTGACTTAAAACACAACCCAGTCTTGTAGATTGAGACCTTCCTCATTAACATAACTGCCACTAATCCTACCTCATTAACATCATAGAGGTAGGGTTTACAGTGTGTAGGAAAATCACATCACTCGACAAAATGGTGGACCATCACACAATACTGGCAATCATGGTCTAGCCAAGTTGACACACATTTTTGGTGGACACAATTCAACCCATAACATCTGTCGCATTTTAAGAAGTGAAAGACACTTCTCCTTCCTTAAGTTTTTAAGTCTGGATATTTTATTAAAAATACTATTTACTAGATGGTGCCCGGCCAAAACCAATGACTGCCCTGACAGGGAGCACAACAGAGAACCCTTGAGGGAGCAGGAGAACAGTGGGATGCAGACCCCAAATTCTCATAAAAAGACCAGGCTTGAGAGGAGGGCCAAGATGGAGGACTAGGTAGACGCTACCTCGGATCCCTCTTGCAACAAAGACTCAGAAAAACAAGTGAATCGATCACATACATAACAATCTATGAACCCTGAACAACAAACACAGATTTAGAGACGGAGAACGAACAAATACGGGGAAGCGGCGACTGTTTTCGGAGCCTGGAGCCAGCGTCCCAGTCAGGTAACCTTGGTGCCGGGCTTAGGTCTGGACCCAGGAGAGATGAACACAAAATCTGGTGATGGTGCAAACAAGGGGCCCAGCCCTACCCCCCTGAATTGACCCCGGGAGGGGGCCCAGCCGGTCCGCGTGGGCGGTGTGGCAACGTGGCTGGTGGGAGAAGTCCCCGGGAGGCAGTGACTGGTTTTGGAGCCGAGAGTGCAGCGTCCCAGCTGGGGAGCCTGGGCGCCAGGCTTTTGACTGGGCGCTGTCACAGCGCAAGCACGGGGCGCAGGCTTACGCCCCTGAACTAACCCCGGGAGGGGGCCCAGCCAGTCCGCGGGGGCGGCGCGGCGACCGGGCTGGCGGGACGAGAAGTCCCCGGGAGGCAACGACTGATTTTAGAGCCAGGAGTGCAGCATCCCAGCAGGGGAACCTTGATGCTAGGCTTTGGACTGGCAGCGGAGGATCTGACCGCGGCTTTAGCGGGCCAGACCCTCGGGGGCAATCTCCACACAGCCAGCACACATAGGCGACACGCCCCTCAAGAATCTCAGATAAAATAGTCATTCCAAGCAACATAAGCAACTTTGGCTATATTCTGGGGTGCTACTCTCCTGTTTCTCTGAACCCTCCCCCATCCTTCCCAGGCGGCTTCATTAACATTGGAATTTCCTGAGCCAGAGGGAGAACGGCTCCGGCTCCGCGGCGGCTTTGCTTTTCCCTTTTTTTTTTTTTTTTTGGTCTTTTCCTAACCCATTCTTCCGGCCTGAGAGAAGGAATCACAAAAAACCCAGGGACCAAAAATCCATCCCTAATTGGACTAAAAACACAGAACCAGCTACAGCCAAGCATATATGATCCAAATCTCGGACTTTCATCCTTACAGGGAACAAGGTGGCGGTTATAATCCAAAGGCAGTTCTGATAGGGATCTGACTGCATTTTTTTTTAGCGGATTTTCTGGAAAAACAAGTTTCCCAGGTCTGATATCTCTGCTTATTCAACAGAGCCCTAACTGACCCACAACAAGGGAACTGAGGGCTGAAGCTCCCCCCAGACCACCTAGCCTCTTGCCTTAGGGGTCTAAGGAGGGTGACACCTACCAATCCGTAGAGGTACTTGCATTGGGGGCCTAAGGTACAGCTGCAGTGCCCTCCCACCAAGGTGCTATAGGAATAGAGACACACCTACCTCACTGACACTTGGGGGAAGCCTGTCAGCATCCTGCCCCCCGGATGGTGAACCCCAGCTGCTAATAGAATCTGGTGCACACAAATATTGCCACTACTTCTAGAGGTGGATAGGTGTTAGGGTGCAGCACACACTTGATGACCCAAAATCAGATTCTACGCAAGAATAGTGAATAGACTCAGGCATATATATCTGGAAACAGCCCAAACCAGCTGGTAATAGGTCATAAGTAAGTCAAGGGCTACAACAAACAAGACAGCACAATCTAGTAGCCCATCCGCGTATATTGAAAGAAAACAAAACAAGATAAGACTCAGTGAGCAATTATAGAATAAACCACTACCAAATCTATTTTTTTTAATATCTTAGTGATGGCTCGGAGACAGCAGTCGATATCAAACCACATAAAGAAGCAGACCATGACAGCTTCTACAACCCCCCCCCCCAAAAAAAGAATCAAAATCTTTGCCAAATGAAGATACAATCTTGGAATGATCAGATACAGAGTATAAAAAACTAATTTACAGAATGCTTCAAGACATCAGGGATGTCCTCAGAAATGAAAAAAGGCAAACTGCAGAAAAAGCCAAGGAGCACACTGATAAAACAGTTGAAGAACTCACTATGTTCTTATACTGGAAAAATTCATAAGTTGCAAGAATCCGTAGAGAGACAGCATGTAGAAATCCAAAAGATTAACAATGAAATTACAGAATTAGACAACGCAATAGGAAGTCAGAGGAGCAGACTCGAGCAATTCGAATGCAGAGTGGGAAATCTGGAAGACCAGGGAATTAACACCAACATAGCTGAAAAAAAATCAGATAAAAGAATTTAAAAAAATGAAGAAACCCTAAGAATCATGGGGGACTCTATCAAGAAGGATAACTTGTGTGTGATTGGAGTCCCAGAACAGGGAGGGAGGACAGAAAACACAGAGAAAATAGTTGAAGATCTGCTGACAGAAAACTTCCCTGACATCATGAAAGACGAAAGGATATTTATCCAAGATGCTCATTGAACCCCATTTAAGATTGATCCAAAAAGAAAAACACCAAGACATATTATCATCAAACTTGCCAAAACCAAAGATAAAGAGAAAATTTTAAAAGCAGCCGGGGAGAAAAGAAAGGTCTCCTTCAAGGGAGAATCAACAAGAATAAGTTCAGACTACTCAGCAGAAACCATGCAGGCAAGAAGGCAATGGAAGGACATATACAGAGCACTGAAGGAGAAAAACTGCCAGCCAAGCATCATATATCCAGCAAAACTCTCTCTGAAATATGAAGGCGAAATTAAGATATTTACAGATAAACTCAAGCTTAGAGAATTTGCAAAAACCAAAACAAAGCTACAAGAAATACTAAAGAATATTATTTCGTCAGAAAACCAATAATATCAGATACCAGCACAACACGAGGTCACAAAAAAGAACATCCTGATATCAACTCAAATAGGGAAATCACAAAAATAAATTAAGATTAATTTTAAAAAATGCTCATAACAGGGAATCACTGAAGTCAAAATGTAAAAGATCACAATAATCAAAAAGAGGGACTAAATACAGGTGGCATAGAACTGCCATATGGAGAGTGATCCAAGGCGATATAAAACATTACAAGTTAGGTTTTTACTTAGAAGAATAGGGGTAAATATTAAGGTAACCACAAAGAGGTATAACGACTCCATAACTCAAGATAAAAGCCAAGAAAAATGTAACAACTCAACAAACATAAAGTCAAACACTATGAAAATGAGGATCTCACAATTTACTAAGAAAAACGTCTCAGCACAAAAAAGTATGTGGAAAAATGAAATTGTCGACAACACACATAAAAAGGCATCAAAATGACAACACTAAACACTTATTTATCTGTAATTACGCTGAATGTAAATGGACTAAATGCACCAATAAAGAGACAGAGAGTCTCGGACTGGATAAAGAGACACGATCCGTCTATATGCTGCCTACAAGAGACACACCTTAGACTTAGAGACACAAACAAACTAAAACTCAAAGGATGGAAAAAATATATCAAGCAAACAACAAGCAAAAAGAAGAGGAGTAGCAATATTAATTTCTGACAAAATAGACTTTAGACTTAAATCCACCACAAAGGATAAAGAAGGACACTACATAATGATAAAAGGGACAATTGATCAGGAAGACATAACCATATTAAATGTTTATGCACCCAATGACAGGGCTGCAAGATATATACATCAAATTTTAACAGAAATGAAAAGTGAGATAGACACCTCCACAATTATAGTAGGAGACTTCAACACACCACTTTCGGAGAAGGACAGGACATCCAGTAAGAAGCTCAATAGAGACACGGAAGACCTAATTACAACAATCAACCAACTTGACCTCATTGACTTATACAGATCTCTCCACCCAACTGCTGCAAAGTATACTTTTTTTTCTAGCGCACATGGAACATTCTCTAGAATAGACCACATATTAGGTCATAAAACAAACCTTTGCAGAATCCAAAACATCGAAATATTACAAAGCATCTTCTCAGACCACTAGGCAATAAAACTAGAAATCAATAACAGAAAAACTAGGGAAAAGAAATCAAATACTTGGAAACTGAACAATACCCTCCGGAAGAAAGACTGGGTTATAGAAGACATTAAGGAGGGAATAAGGAAATTCATAGAATGCAATGAGAATGAAAATACTTCCTATCAAAACCTCTGGGACACAGCAAAAGCAGTGCTCAAAGGCCAATTTATATCAATAAATGCACACATACAAAAAGAAGAAAGAGCCAAAAGCAGAGAACTGTCCCTACAACTTGAACAAATAGAAAGTGAGCAACAAAAGAATCCATCAGGCACCAGAAGAAAACAAATAATAAAAATTAGAGCTGAACTAAATGAATTAGAGAACAGAAAAACAATTGAAAGAATTAACAAAGCCAAAAGATGGTTCTTTGAAAAAATTAACAAAATTGATAAACCATTGGCCAGACTGACCAAAGAAATACAGGAAAGGAAACAAATAACCTGAATAAGAAACGAGAAGGGCCACATCACAACAGACCCAACTGAAATTAAAAGAATCATATCAGATTATTACAAAAAATTGTACTCTAACAAATTTGCAAACCTAGAAGAAATGGATGAATTCCTGGAAAAACACTACCTACCTAAACTAACACATTCAGAAGTAGAACAACTAAATAGACCCATAAAAAAAAAAGAGATTGAAACGGTAATCAAAAAACTCCCAACAAAAAAAAAGCCCTTGCCCGGACGGCTTCACTGCAGAGTTCTACCAAACTTTCAGAGAAGAGTTAACACCACTACTACTAAAGGTACTTCAAAGCACAGAAAATGACGGAATATTACCCAACTCATTCTATGAAGCCACCATCTCCCTGATACCAAAACCAGGTAAAGACATTACAAAAAAGGCAAATTACAGACCTATATCCCTCATGAACATAGATGCAAAAATCCTCAACAAAATTCTAGCCAATAGAATTCAACAACATATCAAAAAAATAATTCACCACGACCAAGTGGGATTTTTATGCAAGCCTGGTTTAATATCAGAGAAACCATTAATGTAATCCACCACATAAATAAAACAAAAGACAAAAACCACATGATCTTATCAATTGATGCAGAAAAGGCTTTTGACAAAGTCCAACACCCATTTATGATAAAAACTGTCAGCAAAATAGGAATTGAAGGAAAATTCCTCAACATAATAAAGGGCATCTATGCAAAGCCAACAGCCAACATCACTCTAAATGGAGAGAGCCTGAAAGCATTTCCCTTGAGAACGGGAACCAGACAAGGATGCCCTTTATCATCGCTCTTATTCAACATTGTGCTAGAGGTCCTAGCCAGGGCAATTAGGCTAGACAAAGAAACAAAGGGCATCCGGATTGGCAAAGAGGAAGTAAAATTATCTCTATTTGCAGATGACATGATCTTATACACAGAAAACCCCAACGAATCCACCAGAAAACTACTGAAACTAAAAGAAGAGTTTGGCAGTCTCAGGTTATAAGATAAACATACAAAAATCACTTGGATTCCTCTACATCAACAAAAAGAACACCAACGAAGAAATAACCAAATCAATACCATTCACAGTAGCCACCAAGAAGATAAAATCCTTAGCAATAAATCTTACCAAGGATGTAAAAGACCTATACAAAGAAAACTACAAAGCTCTACTACAAGAAATTAAAAAGGACATACTCAAGTGGAAAAACATACCTTGCTCATGGATAGGAAGACTTAACATAGTAAAAATGTCTATTCTACCAAGAGCCATCTATACATACAATGCACTTCCGATCCAAATTCCAATGTCATTTTTTAAGGTGATAGAGAAACAAACCACCAACTTCATACGGAGGGGAAAGAAGCCTCGGATAAGCAAAGCGTTACTGGAAAAGAAGAAGAAAGTGGGAGGCCTCACTCTACCTGATTTCAGAACCTATTATACAGCCACAGTAGTCAAAACAGCCTGGTATTGGTACAACAACAGGCACATAGACCAGTGGAACAGAATTGAGAACCCAGATATAAATCCATCCACATATGAGCAGCTGATATTTGACAAAGGCCCAGTGTCAGTTAATTGGGGAAAAGATAGTCTTTTTAACAAATGGTGCTGGCATAATTGGATATCCATTTGCAAGAAAATGAAACAGGACCCATACCTCACACCATGCACAAAAACTAACTCCAAGTGGATCAAAGGCCTAAACATAAAGACTAAAACGATAAAGATCATGGAAGAAAAAATAGGGACAACCTTAGGAGCCCTAATTCAAGGCATAAACAGAATACAAAACATTACCAAAAATGATGAAGAGAAACCAGGTAACTGGGAGCTCCTAAAAATCAAACACCTATGCTCATCTAAAGACTTCACCAAAAGAGGAAAAAGACCACCTACAGATTGGGAAAGAATTTTCAGCTATGACATCTCCAACCAGCGCCTGATCTCTAAAATCTTCATGATTCTGTCAAAACTCAACCACAAAAAGACAAACAACCCAATCAAGAAGTGGGCAAAGGATATGAACACACACTTCACTAAAGAAGATATTCAGGCAGCTAACAGATACATGAGAAAATGCTCTCGATGATTAGCCATTAGAGAAATGCAAATTAAATCCATGATGAGATTCCATCTCACTCCAACACAGCTGGCATTAATCCAAAAACACACAAAATAATAAATGTTGGAGAGGCTGCGGAGAGATTGAAACTCTTATACACTGCTGGTGGGAATGTAAAATGGTACAACCACTTTGGAAATCTATCTGGCATTATCTTAAACAGTTAGAAATTGAACTACCATCCAACCCAGAAATCCCACTCCTCCGAATATACCCTAGAGAAATAAGAGCCTTCCCACAAACAGATATATGCACACCCATGTTTATTGAAGCTCTGTTTACAATAGCAAAAAGCTGGAAGCAACCAAGGTGTCCATCAACGGATGAATGGGTAAATAAATTGTGGTATATTCACACAATGGAATACTACGCATCGATAAAGAACAGTGATGAATCTGTGAAACATTTCATAACATGGAGGAACCTGGAAGGCATTATGCTGAATGAAATTAGTCAGAGGTAAAAGGACAAATATTGTATAAGACCACTATTATAAGATCTTGAGAAATAGTATAAACTGAGAAGAACACATACTTTTGTGGTTATGAGAGGCGGGAGGGAGGGAGGGTGGGAGAGGGTTTTTTACTGATTAAATTAGTAGATAAGAACTGCTTTAGGTGAAGGGAAGGACAACACTCAATACATGGAAGGTCAGCTCAACTGGACTGGACCAAAAGCAAAGAAGTTTCCGGGATAAAATGAATGCTTCAAAGGTCAGCGGAGCAAGGGCGGGGGTTTGGGGACCATCGTTTAAGGGGACTTCTAAGTCAATTGGCAAAATAATACTATTATGAAAACATTCTGCATCCCACTTTGAAATGTGGCGTCTGGGGTCTAAAATGCTAACAAGTGGCCATCTAAGATGTATCAATTGGTCTCAACCCACCTGGAGCAAAGGAGAATGAAGAACACCAAGGTCACACGACAACTAAGAGCCCAAGAGACAGAAAGGGCCACATGAACCAGAGACCTACATCATCCTGAGACCAGAAGAACTAGTTGGTGCCCGGCCACAATCGATGACTGCCCTGACAGGGAGCACAACAGAGAACCCCTGAGGGAGCAGGAGAACAGTGGGATGCAGACCCCAAATTCTCATAAAAAGACCATACTTAATGGTCTGACTGAGACTAGAGGAATCCCGGCGGTCATGGTCCCCAGACCTTCTGTTGGCACAGGAGAGGAACCATCCCCGAAGACAACTCATCAGACATGAAAGGGACTGGACAGTGGGTAGGTGAGAGATGCTGATGAAGAGTGAACTAATTATATCAAGTGGTCACTTGAGACTGTGTTGGCATCTCCTGTCTGGAGGGGGGATGGGAGGATAGAGAGAATTGGAAGCTGGCAAAATTGTCACGAAAGGAGAGACTGGAAGGGCTGACTCCTTGGGGAGAGCAAGTGGGAGTACGGAGTAAGGTGTATATAAACTTATATGTGACAGTCTGACTTCATTTGTAAACGTTCACTTGAAGCTCAATAAAAGTTAATAAAAAAAGTTAATCATAAAAAAAGAAGACCAGGCTTAATGGTCTGACTGAGACTAGAAGAATCCCGGCAGTCGTGGTCCCCAAAACTTCTGTTGGCCCAGGACAGGAACCAACTCCTCAACATGAATTGGACTGGACAAAGGGTTGGAGAGAGATGCTGATGAGGAGTGAGCTACTTGTATCAGGTGGACACTTGAGACTGTGTTGGCATCTCCTGTCTAGAGGGGAGATGGGAGGGTAGAGAGGGTTAGAAACTGGCAAAATGGTCCCGAAAGGAGAGTCTGGAAGGAGGGAGCGGGCCGGCTCATTAGGGGGAGAGTAAATGGGAGTATGTAGTAAGGTGTATATAAGTTTATATGTGAGAGACTTACTTGATTTGCAAACTTCCACTTAAAAAAGCACAATAAATATTATTTAAAAAATATATATTATTGATACCGCAAACAACAGGGTTAAATGGTTCCCCTTCCTCGCATCACACCTGGGCCACATCACACACTTTTGATAAGAAATTCTGTGTAGCAGCTCAAGGCCATCTTACTGCTTCTCTGCTCAAGTTTGCTTCGCTACCCACCAACCTTCCCCCCACTCTATTTGGACTTGAGCAATAAGCCACAAAGCTGTCCTTAGATAAACTTCATGTTTCACACCACCCTAAAAACCACATGCCCCCAGCCACCATATTGCACCCCCTACTGCACCCCTGTATGTGTTCATTTCCTGAAATTGTCTGCCAGTTCTTAGAAACTTCATGAATTATGCTGAAGTTCCCTATCACAAATCCTGCACCTGCACTGGAATCCCCAACCTCAGGGTGCTTGATTTGAGACTTAATCTCTGAGCTCCTTGCTTGACCGGCTTGCAATAAAGTCTGTTTTCTCTTTTTCAAAGGCCTGGTGTCTCTCATTTGACTCAAGGGGTCGCGCCGGGCAGGATCCACCCTCATCAGGTTACAATACTGTAATGATGCATAGATTACCACATCTTTTATTGGTCAGTTAATTCATTTTCTGTGTCTGTTATAACAAATTGCTACAAACTGAGTGACTTAAAACAACAGAAATTTATTCTTCCACAGCTCAGGAGGCCAGAAATCCAAAGTCAGAGCCAAAATACCTGAGCCTTAATCAAGCTGTCACGGCAGAACCACACCACACACTCTTCAGAGGCTCCAGGGGAGAATCTGTTCATTGCCTCTTCCAGCTTCTGGTGGCTGTCTCTATTCCATGGCTGTTGCTGCATCATCCAATCTCTGCCTCTGTGGTCACATTGTCATCTCCGCTTGTGTCTTTATGAAATCTCTCTCTGCTTCTCCCTTTATTCTCCCTATATTCTTCTATATTTTATATCCTTCTATATTCTATATTCTTCTATATTCTATATCCTTCTGTATTCTTCTATATTCTGTATTCTCTATTCCATGTTCTACATTATACATACTATATTCTATGTTCTTCTGTATTCTATATTCTATACTGTTCTATATTCTATATCCTATATTCTATGTTCTGTATTCCTCTAAATACTATATACTTCTATATTCTTTATTGTTCTATATTCTACATTCTATGTTCAATATTCTGTGTTCTATATTCTATATATTATATTCTTCTATTTCCTATCTTACATATTCTATATTCTACATTCAGTATTTTTCTATATTCTATATTCATCTTTATTCTATACTCTATTTCATATTCTACTTTCTATATTCTTCTATATCCTATAATGATATTCTATATACTCATCTTTATTATATATTTTGTATTCTACATTCTACATTATATATTCTTCTATTTTCTATATTCTATAGTCTTCTATATTCTATAGTCTTCTATATTCTGTATTCTACGTTCTATATGCTATATTCTATATTCCGCATTCTACATTCTATATTTTATATTCTTCTATATGCTATAATCTATATTCTTCTATATTCTACATTTTATGTTCAATATTTTATATTTGAAGATCAAAGACCACAGCCTTCAGTGTGGACGGCAAATCAACATAAAGAAAACAAAAATCCTCACAACTGGACCAATGTGCAACATCATGATAAATGGAGAAAAGATTGACGTTGTCAAGGATTTCATTTTACTTGGATCCACAATCAACAACCATGGAAGCAGCAGTCAAGAAATTAAAAGATGCATTGCACTGGGCAAATCTGCTGCAAAGGACCTCTTCAAAGTGTTGAAGAGCAAAGATGTCACCCTGAAGACTAAGGTGTGCCTGACCCAAGCCATGGTATTTGCAATCACATCATATGAATGTGAAAGCTGGACAATGAATAAGGAAGACCGAAGAAGAGTTGACGCCTTTGAACTGTGGTGTTGGCGAAGAATATTGAATATACCATGGACTGCCAAAAGAACGAACACATCTATCTTGGAAGAAGTGCGGCCAGAATGCTCCTTAGAGGCAAGGATGGCGAGACTGCGTCTTACATATTTTGGACACGTTTTCAGGACGGATGAGTCCTTGGAGAAGGACGTCATGCTTGGCAGAGTACAGGGTCAGTGGAAAAGAGGAAGACCCTCAGCGAGGTGGATTGACACAGTGGCTGCAACAATGAGCTCAAGCACAACACCTGTTATAAGGATGGCGCAGGACCAACTCTGTTTCATTCTTTTGTGCATAGGGTCTCTATGAGTCGGAACCGACTTGACAGCACCTAACAACAACAATATTCTATATTATTCTTATTCTGTATTATTCTATATTTACCTATATTGTAAATTATAAATTCTATTTTCTATATTCTACATTATATACACTCTATATTCTATATTCTTCTGTATTCTATTTTCTTCTATATTCTATATTCCTTATTCAATATTCTATGTTTTATATTCTGTATTCTATCTACATTCTAAATTCTATATTCTGTATTCTATACTCTATAATCTATGTTTTGTGTTCTATGTTCTATGTTCAATCCTCTTCTATCATCTGCTTTCTTCTATCTACTATCTTCAATCTATCTTCTATCGTCAATTTTCTTCTATATCGTATATTCTGTTCTATATTATATTTTCTATATTCTTGTGTCCTATATTCTATTATCTTCTATATTCTTCTATATTCCGTATTCTACTTTCTATATTCTATATTCCATATTGTATACCCTTCTGTATTCTTCTACATTCTATACTCTACATCGTATAATCTTCTGTATATTTTTCTTCTGTATTTAATAATCACCATTCTATTTTCTATATTCAATATTCTATCTTCTATGTTCTATATTCTGTATTCTTCTACATGCTCTATTCTATATCACATGCTGTAATCTATATTCTACAGTCTATATTTTTCTGCATTCTATATTCTTCTATATTCTATAACCTATATTCTTCAATATTCTAAATTCTATGTTCTGTATTCTGTGTTTTATATTGTATATTCTACATTCTACAGTATATATTCCATATTCTTCTGTATTTTATAATCTATATACTTCTACATTGTTTTCTATATTCTTCTACATTGTATATTTTATGTCTTATAGTCTATACTCATCAATATTCTATTTTCTATATTCTTTTATAAACTATATTCTTCTATATTCTATATTCCATATTCAACATTCTCTACTATATTCTATATACTTCTGTATTCTACTTTCCATAATCTATATTCTTCTGTATTCTATATTCTATGTTCTATAATTTATATTCATTCTACATTCTGTATTCTATATTCTTCTATATTCTGTAATTTATATACGTTTACACTCTATAGTCTCTATTCTATGTTCTGTATTGTATTATCTGTATTCTACATTCTTTATTCTATATTCTTCTATATTGTATATTTTATGTTTTATAGTCTATATTCCATTTTCCTGAATATCCTCTATTCTATATTCTTCTATATTCTATGTTCTATCCTCTATGTTCTATATTCTCTTCTCTATATTCTTCTATATTCTACAGTCTACATTATGTATTCTAAATATTTCTATATTCTTTAACTTCTCTCTTTTATATTCTGTATTCTATATCCTACATTCTATATTCTATTTTCTTGTATGTTCTGTATTCTATATCCTATGTTCTCCACTCTACATTCTATATTCTAAATTTTCCTATAGTCCGTATTCTTCTATATTCTATATTCCACGTTCTGTATTCTATAATCTATATTCTCTATCCTATGTTCCATATTCTGCATTCTAAATTCTATATTCAATATTCTTCTATATTCTTTAATCTATATTCTTCTACATTCTATATTCTGTTTTGTATATTCTATATTCTTCTATATTGTACATTTTATATATCATAGTCTACATTCCATATTCATCAATATTCTATATTCTGTATTCCATATTCTCTATCCTATATTCTATATTTTTCTATATTCTATGTTCTATATTCTGTTCTGTATATTCTATATTAGATATTCATCAATATTCTATATTCTTCTATATACTCTATTCTATATTCCATGTTCTATATTCTGCATTCTATATTCTTCTTATTCTGTATTCTATATTCTTCTATATATTATATTCTACATTCTATATCTTCTATATTCTATAATCTATGTACTTCTACATTCTATATTCTGTAATATTCTATATTGTATATTTTATATCTTACATTCTATATTCCATTTTTGTCAATATCCTGTATTCTGTATTCTATATCCTTCTATCTTCTATGTTCTATATTCTCTATTTTATATTCTATATTCTGTTCTCTATATTCTATATTCTTCTATATTCTATAATCTATAGTCTACATTCTATACTCTATATTTCATTTTCTGTATTCTGTATTTTACTGTCTACATTCTGTACTCTAAACACTTTTCTATTCTTTATTCTTCTCTATTCTTCATATTCTATGTTCTATATTGTATATAACTCTATATTCTATATTCTACTTTCTATAATCTAAATTTTTCTTTATTCTATATTCTACACTCTAAACTCTATATTCTTTTATATTCTATATTCTTCTATATTCTACATTCCTCAATAATCTATAAACTATATTCTTCTATATTGTATATCCAATATTCTTTATTCTATATTGTATATACCATAATTGTCAATGTTCTTTATTCTTCTGTATTCTATCTTCTATATTCTCTAGTCTATATTCTTCTATATTCTATATTCCAAATCCTATAATCCATATTCTTCAATATTCCTTATTCTATATTCTATCTTCTATATTTTATCTTCTATATTCTCTACTCTATATTCTTCTATATTCTCTATTCTATGTTCTTCTATATGCTATATTCTATATTCTTCTATATTCTATATTTTGTACTCTATATTCTATGCCCTATATTCTGTATTCTATATTCTTCGAAATACTGTATGCTTCTATGTTCTGTATTCCGTATTCCACATTCTGTATTCTACGTTCTATATTCAATATTCTTTTTTCTATATTTTTCCATATTCTATATTCTACGTTTTACATTCTAAACTCTACATTCTATATTCTTCTATTTCTATATTGCATATACTAAATTTTATATTCTATACTCTGTATTCTACATTCTATATCCTACTTTCAACATTCTATATTCTTCTTTATTCTATATTCTACATTCTATATTCAATATTCTGTTTGCTGTTCTATATTCTTCTGTATACCATATTCTTCTCTATTCTATATTCTGTATTCTTCTATATTCTATGGTCTTCTATAGTCTATATTTTATATTCTACATTTACTTTCTATATTCTATAATCTATATTCTGCTATATTCTCTATTCTATGTACTGTATTCTATATTCTACATTCTGCATTCTATTTTCTATAATCTATATACTTGTACATTCTGTATTCTGTATTCTATATTCTTCTATATTGTATATTTTATGTCTTATATTCTTTTTGCCATATTCATCAATATTCTATATTCTTCTAAATACTATGTTCTTCTATGTTCCATATTCTATATTCCATGTTCTATTTTTACTTTCTATATTTTATATTCTTCTATATTCTATAATCTACATTCTATATTTATCTATATTCTATAATCTATATACTTCTATATTCTATATTCTTCTATATTGTATATTTTATGTCTTATATTCTATATTCATCAATATTCTATATTCTATACTCTTCTGTATTCTATCTTCTATCCTCTACGTTCTTTATTCTATATTCTGTACTCTATATTCCATATTATATAAACTATACTGTCCTATTTTATATATTCTACATTCCATATTTTATATCCAATATTGTACATTCTATATTCTGTACACTTCTATTTTTTATATTTTATATTCTTCCACATTGTGTATACTATATTCCACACTCTACATGCCATATTCTGTATGCCTCTATGTGCTATAATCTATATTCTTCTATATTCTACATTCTATATTCTTCAGTTCACATTCTGTATTCTATATTCTGTATTCCTCTTATTTTATATTCTACATTCTAAATACTATAGTCTTTATATTTTATACTCTACATTCTAAATTCTATATTCTTCAAAAATCTATATTCTTCTATACATTCTACATTCTGTAGTCTATATTCTGCTTTATTCTATATCATGTATCCTATATTATTCTATATTCCATATTCTTGTATATTCTATATCCTCCTATATTCTATACTCTTCTATATTCTATATTCTTCTATATTCTATATACCTCTATATTCTTTTTTCCTCTATATTCTACATCCCACATTCCATATTCTATATTCAATATTCTTCTATATATTATATTCTTCTATATCTATATTCCATATTCTTTATTCCATTTTCTATATTCTTCTGTATTCTATATTCTATACTCTGCAGTCTATATTCTACATTCTTTATTCTGTATTCTATATTCTAAAATCTGTATTCTAAAATATATTTTATATTCTACATTCTATGTTATATATTCTATATTCTTCTATTTTCTATATACTGTACATATATTCTGTATTCCACATTCTACATTCTTCTATATGCTATAATCTACATTCTTATATATTTTATATTCTAGATTTTATGTTCTATATTCTCCTTTATTCTATATCATTCTATATTCTTTATTAATATTCTACATTCTATATTTTACATTCTTCTATATTCTATGTTCTATATTCTATACTCTATATTATTATATATTCTGTATCCTACATTCTGTATTCTTTATTCCGTATTCTTCAATATTCTATCTTCTATATTCTGTACTCTATATTCTTCTATAGTCTACATTCTAAATTCTGTATTTAATATTCTTCTATATTAAATATTCTGTGCTGTATAGTCTATATTCTTCTATATTTGGTATTCTTTGTACTGTGTTCTATGTTCAATCTGTCTCCTATCATCTTGTGTCTTCTATCTACTATCTTCTATTGTCTTCTATATTTGATATTATATGTTCTTCTGTTTTCTATATTCTTTTGTGTCCTGTATTCTATTGCCTTCTATATTCTCCTCTATTCTATGTTCTTCTATACTGCATATTCTGCTATATTCTATGTACTTCTATATTCTGTATTCTATATTCCATATTCTACATCTATTTTCTGTATCCTTCTATAGTCTATTCTATATTCTATATTCTTCTGTATTTTTTATTCTTCTATATTCTACATTTTATACTTTATAATCAATATTCTATGTTTTATGTCATGTGTTCTATATTCTTTTATATACTATATTCTTGTATATTCTGTATTCCATAATCTATATTCCATATTCTTCTATATTCTAAATTCTCTGTTCTTTGTTCTATATTCCTTATTCTACCTTCTATGTTGTATACTCTATATTCTTCTATATTCTATAATCTATATACTTCTACAGTCTGTATTCTGTATTCTATTTTTTATTCTTCTAAATTGTGTATTTTATATCTTAAATTCTATATTTGTCAATATTCCATATTCTTCTATATACTATATTGTATATTCCATATTCTACATTCTATATTCTACTATATTTAATATTCTATATTCTTTTTTCTTTAATCTATATTCTTCTATATTCTATATTCTACATTCTATATTCTTTATATTCCTCTATATTGTATATTTTATGACTTATATTCCATGCTCTATATTCCATTTTTGTGAATATCCTATATTCTATATTCTTCTATATTCTATTTTCTAACTTCTATGTTCTGTATTCTATATTGTATGTTCTGTGCTCTATATTCTATGCTCTTTTATATTCTATTATCTATATTCTACAGTCTGTATTATATATTCTAAATTCTTCTATATTCTTTATTCTTCTCTATTCTGTATTATATGTTTTGTGTTCCACATTCTACATTCTTCTATATTCCATATTCTACATTCTGTATTCTATATTTTTTATTCTATATTCAACATGGTAAACTCTATATTCTGTGTTCTATAATCTATATTCTTTTATATTCTATAATCTACATTCTACATTCTTCAATAATCTTATAATCTATATTCTTCTATATTGTATATTCTATATACCATATTCTTCTATATTTTATCTTCTACATTCTGTAGTCTATATTCCTCTATATGCTATATTCCACATTCTATATTTTATATGCTATGTTCTTCTACATTCTGTATTGTATATTCTTCTATAATGTATCTTCTATATTCTTTTATATTCTATAATTTTCTATATTGTATATTCCTTTATATTCAGTATTCTATATTCTTCTACATTCTATACTCTATATTCCATATTCTGTACAATTCTGTATTCAATATCTATATTCTTTTATATTCTATTTTCTTCTATATAATATATTCTTCAGTATTCTATATTCTACATTCTGTATTCTTCTATATTCTATATTTTTCTATAATCTATGTTCTATATTTATATTCTTCCATATTCTATAATCTGTATTTCTCTAATTTGTATATTCTACATTCTATATTCTAATTTCTTCTATACATTCTATATTTTGTATTCTACATTCCACATTCTACTTTGTAAATTCTATATTCTATACTCTTCTATATTCTATGTTCTATATTCTACTATATGCTATATTCTAGTATCTAGATTCTTGATCCTACATTCTATATTCTGTTTTCTGTATTCTATATTCCACATTCTACATTCTATATTCTTCTATATTCTGTATACTATAATCTTCTATATTCTATATTCTTCTATAATGTATATTCTATATCCCATATTCTTCTATATTTTATATTCTTCTATTTTCTTTATTCTATATTTTGTATTCTATATTCTATACACTATATTCCTCTGTATTCTATATTTCTCTATAGTCTATATCCTTCTATATTCTAGATTTTATTTTCTACATTATTCTATATTCTATTTTCTTTTATATTCTATATTCTATCTTCTGTGTTCTGTTCTATATTCTATATTCTTCTATATACTATATTCTTCAATATTCTATATCCCATATTCTGTATTCTATATTCTTCTATATTCTACATTCTATATTTTTGATATTATTTAATCTATATTCTTGTATATTCTATATGCTACATTCTATATTCTAAATTCTATATTCTTTGATATTCTATATACTACATTCTATATTCTTCTATTTTCTATACTATATTATTCTATATTCTGTATTGTATATTCCATATTATGCATTCTATATTCTATGTTTTTCTATATTCTACATTCTTCTATATTCTGTATTCTATACTCTATATTCTACACTCAACATTATACATTCAGAAATTTTCTATATTCTATATTCTTCTGTACGCTATATTCTGTGTTCTGTGTTCTACATTCTACACTCTATATTCTGTATTCTCTTATATTCTATAATCTATATTCTTCTGTATTCCCTTCTACATTCTAAATTCTTCTATATTCTATAATCTATGTATTTCTCCATTCTGTATTCTGTGTTCTGTATTCTATAGAACATTCTACATTTTATATATTTTATTTTGTATTCCATATATGTCATAATTCTGTATTCTATATTCTTCTATATACTATATTCTTCTACATCCTATAATTCATATTTCTTAAACTGTATTCCATATTCTATACTCTACGTTCTATATTCTGTAATCTATATTCTTCTATATTCTAAATTCTGTATTCCTCAATCTATATTCTTCTATATTCTACGTTGTGTATTCTACATTCTATGTTATATATTTTATAATCTACTACATTGTATATTTTATATTCTTCTATACTGATTATTTTATATCTTATATTGTATATTCCATTTTCGTGAATAGCCAATATTTATGTTCTATATTCTTTTATCTTTTGTGTTCTATATTCTATAATCTATATTCTATGTTCTGTTCTCTATATTCCACGATTTTATATTGTATAATCTGTATTATTCTGTATTCTATATTAAATATTCTATATACTATATTTTATATTCAACAGTCTACATTCTATATTCTTCTATGTTCTTTATTCTTCTCTATTTTATATACTATATTCTATACGATCGTTTATACTCTATATTCTTCTGTAATCTATACTCTTCTATATTCTGTATCTTATATTCTGTGCTCTATATTCCACATTCTATATTCTACGTTCTATGTCTTCTATGTTCTAACTGTATATTCTGTATTCTTCTATATACTATATTCTTCTATGTTCTGTATTTTTCTATATTCTGTATTCTATATTGTATACTCTACATTCTACACTCTATTCTAGAATCTATATTCTTCTATATTCTATAATCAATATACTTCTACATTTTATATTCTGTATTCTTTTATTTTGTATATTTTATATCTTATATTCCATATTCTATATTCTATGTTGTGTGTTCCAGACTCTGTATTCTATATCCTATATTCTACATTCTTCATTCTGTATTCTATATTCTTCTATATTGTATATTCTACATTCTATATCACCCTGTATTCTATAATCTATATTTTTCTATATTCTAGATTCTTCATTGTGCATTCAATATTCTATATTCCTTGATATTCTATAATCTATATACCTCTAAACTCTATATTCTATATTCTTGTATATTGTATATTTTTTATTCCATTTTCATCAATGTTCTATAATCTATATTTTCTGTTTTCTTTCTTCTATGATCCATGTTCTATGTTCTGTACTCTATATTCTTCTATATTCTATAATCCACATTCTGTTCTATATTCTTTATTCTATATTGTATATTCTATATACTACATTTTACATTCTAAATTCTGTTTTCTATATTCTACATTCTTCTATATTCTATATTCTCCACTCTACATTCTATATTCTAAATTTTTCTATATTCTATATTCTTCTATATTCTGTATCCTATATTTTACATTCTACATTCTTCTATATTCTAAAATCTATATTCTTCTGTATTCTATATTCTCTATTCTATGTTCTATATTCTACATTCTAAATTCTATTTTCTATATACTTCTATATGCTATAATCTATGTACTTCTACAGTCTATGTTCTGTGTTGTATATACTGTAGAGTATATACAATATTCTACGTTCTTCTATGTTGTACATTTTATATATTATATTCTATATTCCATTTTTATCGATAGTCTATATTTTTGTATGTAAGACATTCTTCTGTAATCTGTATTCCATATTCTGTATTCCATTTTTGTCAATATCCTATATTCTGTATTCTTCTATATCCCATCTTCTACGTTCTAAATTCTACATTCTATATTCTGTTCTCTATACTGTATATTCTTCTGTGTTCTAAATCTATATTCTTCTATATTCAATATTCGTCAATATTCTGTATTCTATATTCTTGTATGTACTCTATTCAATATACTATATTTCTTAGTCCATATTCTGTATTCTATATTCTTCTATATACCATATTCTATATTCTTCTATATTCTACTTTCTTCATTCTATATTCTTCTATGTTCTATAATCTGTATATTCTATATTCAATATTCTATATTCTAAATACTGTGTTCTATTTTCTATGTTTTACATATTATATTCTGTATTCTTCTATATTGTGTGTTCATAGTCTACATTCTGTATTCTACATTTTTCTGTATTCTATATCCCTCTATATTCTATATTCTGAATTCTATATTCTTTGTTTTATATTCTACATGCTAAACTCTATATTCTATTTTCTTCTATATTCTGTATTACATATTCTACATTCTCCATACTACATTCTATTTTCTATATTCCTCTGTATTCTATAATCTGTATTCTACATTCTTTATTCTATATTCCATATCCTATATTCTATATACCATATTCATCACTATTCTATATTCTTCTATAATCTATTTTCTATGTTCTGTCATCTTCTATATTCTACATTCTATTATCTTCTATATTCTGTAGTCTATATTCTTTTATAATGTACATTCTCTATTCTATATTGTTCTATATTTTATATTCTTCCATATTTTATATCCTTCTCTATACTATATTCTTCTATATTCTATAATTTATCTTCCAAATTCTATATTCTACATTCTATATTCTTCTATATTCTATATTGCATATTCTTCTATATTTTATATTCTACATTCTATAATCTACATTCTTCTATATTCTGTATTCTACAGTCTGCATTCTATATTCTAAATTCTTGTACATTTTTTATATTCTATATTTTTTGTTCTAAATTCTATATTCTAATTCTATACTCATCTATATTCTACATTCTATATTCTGTACTCTATATTCTGCTTTGTGCATTCTATATTCTATAATCTTTATTCTTCTATATGCTATATTCTACATTCTTCATTGTATATTCTAATGTTTTCTATATTCTCACTCTACATTCTATATTCTAAATTTTCTGTATTCTATATACTTCTATATTCTATAATCTATATTCTTCTGAATTCTATATTCTCTCTTGTATGCTCTGTATTCTCTATTCTATATGCTTCTGTATTGTATAATCTATATACCTCTACATTCCATATTCTGTATTCTATATTCTATGTTCTTCTATTTCACATTTTACACATTATATTCTATATTCCATATTTGTCAGTATTCTATATTTTCTATATACTATATTCTTCTTTATTTTATATTCTTTATTCCATATACTACATTCCGTATTCTGTATTGCGCAATCTATAGTCTGCATTCTATATTCTAAATTCTTCTATATTCTTTATTCCTCTCTCATTTATATTCTGTGTTCTGTATTCTATATTCTGTATTATTCTATATTCTAAATTTTTCTATACTCTATATTTATTCTATATCCTGAACTGTATATTCTGTACTGTACATTCTAAACTCTATATTCTGTATTCTTGTATATTCTATGTTCTTCTATATTCTATGCTCTACATTCTATATTCTTCTATATTCTTTAATCTATATTCTTCTACTTTCTATATCCTATTTTCTTCTATATTGTATGTCCTATATCCTGTATTCTATATTCAATATACTGTATTCATCAATATTCTATATTCTTCGATGTTCTATATTCTTCTGTATTCTGTGTTCTACATTCTCCTATAATCTATATTCTTTTATATTCTGTATTCTATCTTCTATGTTCTATATTCTTCTATATATCATATTCTTCTATATTCTATATTATTTATTCCATATTCCATATTCTACATTCAACATTCTATATTCTAAATTCTTCTATATTCTACATTCTAAAATCTATATTCTATGTTCATCTCTATTCTGTATTCTTCTATATTCTATATTCCATACTCTATTCTATATTTGATATTCTGTGTTCTATATTTTATATTCTATATTCTACTATATACTGTATTCTTCTATAGTCTGTATTCCATATTCTATAGTCTACATTCTATATTCTTCTATATTCTATATACCATATTCTTCAGTATCCTATAATCTATTTTCTATAATCTGTAGTCTATATTCTTCTATATTCTATACTCTACTTTGTATGTTCTATATTCTATATTTGATTTTTTATATTCTATATTCCTCTACATTCTCTACTCTATACTTTTCTATATTCTGTATTTATCTATATTCTGTTTTTTTATATTTCGTATTCTATATTCTACATTCAACAGTCTATATTCTGTACTCTATATTCTGTATTCTACATTCTATATTCTCTTTGTTCTATGTTCTATATACTATGTTTCTCTATATTCTGTATTTTTTATTCTCTTATATTCTATTTCCTATATTCTACATTCTATATTCTTCTGTATTCAATAATTTATATTCTTGTGTATTCTATAATCAATATACTTCTACATTCTATATTCTTTATTCTGTGTTCTTTTATTTTCCATATTTTATATCTTGTTTTATATTCATCAATATTCTATGTAGTTTATTCTTCTGTATTTATATATTCTATATTCTTCTATGTTCCATAATCTGTATTCTTCTATATTCTGTATTCTATGTTCTTTGTTCTATATACTATATTCTACATTCTGTATTCTTCTATATTCTATAATCGATGTACTTTTATTTTCTATATTCTATATTTTGTATCTTCCATTCTATATTCCATTTTCATCTTTGTTCTATGTTCTTCTATATTCTACATTCCATATTCTATATCCTATATTTTACATTCTATATTCTTCTATAGTGTACATTTTATAGGTTATATTCTATATGTCATATTCATCAATGTTCTATATTCTATATTCTTCTATATAGTATATTCTTCTATATTCTATATTGCATTTTCATCAATATCCTATATTCTGTATTCTTCTATATTCTATGTTCTATTTTCTACATTCTATGTATTACGTTCTGCTCTGTGTATTCTATATTTTTCTATATATTCTTGTATATTCTATATTCTGTATTCTATGGTCTACATTCTATATTTTAAATTCTTGTATATTCTTTATTCTTCTCTATTCTGTATTCCATGTTCTACTTTCTAAACTGTATATTCTATATTCTTCTATAATCTATATTCTCTATCCTTCTATATACTATATTCTTCTACATTCTAAATTTTATATTCCATATTCTTCTATATTATATATTCTGCATTCTAAATTCTTTATTCTATATTCTCCTACATTCTATATTCTATATAATTCTATATTGTGTATTCTATATCCTATATTCTATATACCATATTCATCACTATTCTATTTTCTTCTATGTTCTATCTTCTATATTCCCCTGTATTCTCTATTCTTCTATATTCTATATTTTTATTCTATATTCTCCTACATTCTGTATCTATGTTCTTCTATATTCTTCAATAATGTATGTTCTATATTCTACATTCTGTATTCAATATTCTGTATTCTTCAATATTCTATAATCTGTATTCTTCTACATTCTATATTCTTCTATATTGTATATTCTATACCATTTATTCTATATTCTTTATACCATATTCATCAATATTCTATATTCTGTGTTTTATCTTCTATATTCTATATTTCATATTCTATATTCTACAGCAAAGCATTATCTATATTCTACTTTCTTCTACATTGTATATTGTATATCATATGTTCTATATTCTATATACCATATTCATCAATAGTCTACATTCTATATTCTTCTATATTCTATATTCTCCTGTATTCTATATTTGAAATTCTCCTATACTCTATATTCCTCTACTTTCTTTATTCTATGCTCTGTATTGTATATTTTCCAATAATGTATATTCTATATTCTTCTATATTCAATAATCTTCTGTATTCTATAACCTTCTATATTCTATATCCTTCTTCTATGTTCTTCTATATTCAGTATATATATTCTTTTATATTCTATATTCTATGTCCTATGTTGTATATTTTTCTATATGATGTATTCTTCTATACTCTATATTCCGTATTCTGTATTCTACATTCTTCTATATTCTATATTCCATGTTATTGTATATTCTACATTCTTCTTTTTACTATCTACTATATTTTTTTATATTCTATATTCTCTTTTCTATATTATTCTATGTTCTATATTCTTCTTTATTCTGTATTTTTCTATATTCCATACTCTGTATTCTATATTCCATATTTGGTGTTCTATGTTCTATATTCTGTATTCTATATTTTTCTATATACTATATACTTCTGTATTCTATATTCCATAGTCCATATTCTATATTCTTTATTTTCTGTTCTACAGTCTGCATTCTACATTCTAAATTCTTCTATAGTCTTTATTCTTCTCTATTCTGTATTCCATATTCTATGTTCTACATTCTGCATTCTATATTCCGTTTTCTTCTATATTCTAAATTTTTCTAAGTTCTATGCCAGGCGCTCCTTGGAAACTCTATGGGGCAGTTCTACTCTGTCCTATAGGGTTGCTATGAGTCGGAATCGACTCTACGGCACTGGGTTTGTATACTTCTGTATTCTATATTCTGAGTTCTATATTCCTTATTCTATATCCTACCTTCTAAACTCTATATTCTATATTCCTCTGTAATCTATTTTCTATGTTCTTGTATATTCTATATTCCATATTCCACATTCTTCTATACTCTGTATTCTTCTATAATGTATATTCTATATTCTCGTATATTCCATATTCTTCTATAATCTATATTCTTCTATGTTCTGTATTCTCTTCTAAGTTCTATATTCTAGAGTTCTCTATATACTATATTCTTCTATATTCCATATTCCATACTCTATATTCTACATTCTGTATTCTAAATTCTTCTATATTCTGTATTCTATATTCTACATTCTAAATTGTATATTCTATGTTCTTCTATATTCTTTTATATTCTATATTTTTCTATATTCTATGTTCCATCCTCTGTATTCTATATTTGATGTTCCATGTTCTATGTTGAATATCCTATATTTCTCTATGTACTATATTTTTCTGTATTCTATATTCCATATTCTACACTCTACGTTCTATATCCTTCTATATTCCATATTCTTCTATACTCCATAATCTTCTATACTATATTCTGTAGTCTAAATTTTATATTCTATACTCTTCTCTATTCTGTATTTTTCTATATTCTCTATTCCATATTCTATATTCTACATTTTATGTTTAGTATTCTATATTCTGCATTTTAATTCTATATTCTTCTATATTCTATATTCTTTTATATTCTACTTCTATATTTTTCTATATTCTATGTACTATATTCCATGCCATGTATTCTATATTGTATATTCAATGTTCTATCTTCTAAATTTTTGTATATACTATATTTTTCTGTATGCTATATTCTATGTTCCATATTCTATACTCTGTATTCTATATGCTATATTCCTCTATGTTCCGTATTCTATATTCTGTATTTTGTGTTCTACATTCTATATTCCCTCATCTTCTATACTCTATAATCTGTATTCTTCTATATTCTATATCTTTATTTTATATTTTATATTCTATGTTCTAAATTCTATATTCTGTATTGTATAGTCTTCTATTGTCTATATTCTTCTATAACGTATATTCTATATTCTTCTGTATTCAATATTCTAATTCTATATTCTTCCATATTCTGCATTCTTCAGTTTCCTGTATTTTATATTCTTCTATATTCTAAATTCTTCTATATTCTATATTATCTATTCCTCTATATTCTATATTCTTTTTTATTCTGTGTTCTATGTTCTGTATTCTTCTATGTACTATATTCTTGTGTATTCTCTATTCCACATTCTATATTCTACATTGTATATACTATATTTTTCTATATTCTATAATCTATATTCTTCTATATTCTATATACTTTATTCTATATTTTGTATAATAAATTCTACATTCTATATTCTACAGTCTACATTCTATATTCTAAATTATTCAATATTCTTTATTCTTCTCTCTTGTATATTCTGTGTTCTATATTCTATATTCTGCACTCCACAATCTATATTCTGTATTCCATATTATATATTCTACATTCTATTTTCTATATTCTTCTATATTATATAATCTATATTCTTCTGTAGTCTGTATTCTCTATTCTATTTTCTATATTCTAAATTCTATGTTTTCTGTATTCCATATTGTATATACTTCCACATTCTATATTCTGTACACTATATTCTGTATTCTACTATATTGTACATTTTACATATTATATTCTATATTCTACGTTCCATATTGGTCAATATTGTATATTCTATATTCCATATTCTATACTTTTCTATATTTTATATTTTACATTCTATATTCCATAATCTTCTAAATTCTGTAATCTATGTTTATTATTATATACTCTGTAGTCTACATTCTACACTCTATATTCTATATACTATATTCTTATACATTTTTATTCTATATTTTTCTATATTCTATATTCCATACTCTGTATTCTATATTCCATATTTGATGTTCTATGCTCTATATTTTTGTATATGCTATATTGTTCTTTATTTCATATTTCATATTCTATATTCTATATTGCCCATTCTACATTCTCTTTTCTTCTGCATTCCTTATTCTATATTTTACATTCTGTATTCTATAATCTTATATCATCTATATTTTTGTATATTCTTTAGTCTATATTTTATATTCTGTATTTTTTATTCTACATTCTACATTCTATATTCTATATTCTATATTCTACAGTCTACATTCTAAATTCTTGTATATTTTTTGTTCTCTATTCTTTATTCTGTATTCTATTTTATAATCTACATTCTATCTTCTAAATTTGTCTATATTCTATATTATTTTCTATATTCTATATGCTTTATTCTATTTTCTACTGTCTAAATTCTATAGTCTATATTTTGCTATATTGTATATTTTTGTATATTCCACATTCTATAATCCATATTTTTCTACATTCTATGTTTTGTATTCTTCTATACCATATATTCTATATCTTATTTCCTGTATTCTATAGACCATATTTTTCAACATTCTATATTCCATATTCAATTTTCTGCATTTTATATTCATATTCTTCTACATTCTATATTCTAAATTTATATTCTATATTCTGTATTGTATAGTCTTCTATCATCTATATTCTATAATGTATGTTCTTTTTTCTTTATACTTGTATATAATATATTCTAATTCTTCTATATTCTATATCATTCTATATTCTTCAATATTCTGTATTCTATATTCTATTTTCTTTTATATCCTTCTATATTCTTATATAGTCTGCATTCTATATTCATCTATATTCTATATTCTTTTATTTTCTGTGTTCTATGTTCTATATTCTTCCATATACTCTATTTTTTTGTGTTCTATATTCTATCTTCCATATTCTATATTCTACATTCTATATTCTTCCATGTTCTGTATTCTATATTCCTCTATATTTTATATTTTACACTCTACATTCTGTATTCTACATTCTTCTATGTTCTATAATCTATATTGTTCTATATTCTATATTCTGTATTGTGTAATCTATATTCTACAGTCTACATTCGATAATCTAAATTCTTTATATTCTTTATTCTTCTCTATTCTGTAATCTATATTCTACATTATATATTCTATATTTCATTTTCTTCTATAGTCTATACTCCAAATTTTGCTATATTCTATTTTCTTCTATATTCTATGTTCTGAATTCTGTATTCTTTATTCTACATTCTAAACTCGATATTCTATACTGTTCTATAATCTACATTCTATATTCTATGTTTTATATTCCATATTCTACCGTCTATATTCTTTTATATTCTATAATCTATATTCTTCTACATTCTAAATTCTTCTATATTGTATATCCTATATATGATATTTGTCAATATTCTGTATTCTATCTTCTGTCTATAGTCTACATTCTATTGTCTGTCATCTATATTCTATGTTCTTCTATGTTCTATATTCTAAATTTATATTCTATATTCTGTATTCTATATTCTTCTGTAATGTATATTCTATAATCTGTATTCTTCTATATTCTATATTCTACTATTTTCTATATTCTTTTATGTTTTGTATTCTATCTTCCATGTTCTGTGTTCTATAATATAAATTTATTCTATAATTTATCCTATAAATACTATATTCTTCTATATTCTATATTCTTCTATTTTCTACATTCTATATTCTATGTTCTTCTATAATCTATATTTTCCTATATTCTATACTCCATACTCTGTATTCTATACTCGATGTTCTATATTATATATTTTTCTATATACTGTATTTTTCTGTATTCTATATTCTGTATTCCATTTTTCATATTCCCTTCTCTACATTCTACATTCTATATTCTATATTCTATATTTCCCTGTATTCTATATTCCATACGCTGTATTCTATATTTGATGTTCTATGTTCTATATATTATATTCTTCTGTATTCTATATTCCATATTGTATATTCTACATTCTATATTCAACATTCTGTATTCTCTATTCTATGTTCTTCTATATTCTATATTCTTCTATATTCCATATTCTTCAATGTTTTATATTCTGTATTTTACATTCTATGTTCCATAATCGTATATATTCTATAATCTATATTCTTCTGTATTCTATATTGTGAATTCTGTATTTTACATTCTCATAGTGACCCTGCAGGACAGAGTAGAACTGCCCCACAGAGTTACCAAGGAGCGCCTGGCAGATTCAAACTGCTGACCTCTTGGTCACTTAACCACTATGCCATCCGGGTTGCTATGAGCCGGAATCGACTCGACGGCAGCAGGTTTGGTGTGGTTTTGGTTTATTCTACATTCTACATTCTATACTGTATGTTCTTCTATATTCTATATTCTTCTATGTCATTATATTCTATCTTTTTCTATATTCTATATTCCATACTCCAAATTGTATACTCGATGTTCTATGGTCTATATTTTTCTATATACTGTATTTTTCTGTATTCTATATTCTGTATTCCATTTTTCATATTCCCTATACTATATTCTACATTCTATTTTCTATGTTCTTCTATATTCTATAATTTCCTCTATTCTATATTCTATGTTCTATATTCAATCTATATTTTTACATATACTATATTTTTGTGTATTTTATATTTCATATTCTATATACCATATTCAACATTTTATGTTCTTCTATATTCCATATTCTATATTCTCCTATATTTTATATTTTACATTCTACATTCTGTATTCCATAATCTTCTATATTGTATAATTTATAATCTTTTATATTCTATAACCTATATTCTTCTATGTTCTTCATTTTATATTTTACATTCTATATTCTGTATTCTATATTATACATTTTATATTCTTCTGTATTCTATATTCTAAATTTATATTCTATTTTCTTCTATGTTCTGTATTCTTTATGCTATGTTCTTCTATAATGTATATTCTATATTCTTCTTTATTCCAAATCCCTTATATACTATATTCTGCTATTTTCAAATTTCTTTAATATTCTGTAGTCTATCTTCAGTGTTCTATGTTCCATATTCTATATTTTGAATTCTCTATATTCTATAATCTATATTTTTGTATATTCTACATTCCATGGAAGAATATACACAATAGAAGACTATATAATACAGAATATGGATTATACAAGAACATATAATACAGAATTTAGAACATAGAATGTTGAGTGTAGAATACAGAATATAAAATATAGGATAAAGACTATACAATACAGATTATAGAATATAGAAAATTATGGAATGTAGAATGTAAAATATAGAAGAATACACTATATTTTATTTTCAAAATTCTTTTATATTCTGTATTCTATCTTCAGTGTTCTATGTTCCATACTCTATACTTTAAATTCTCTATATTCTATAATGTATGTTCTTCTATATTCTATATTTTTTACATTCTATATTCCGTACTGTGTATTTTATATTTGATGTTCTATATTCTATATTTTCTACCTACAATATGCTTCTATATTCTATATTGCATATTTCATATTCCATATTCAATATTCTGCATTCTATATTTTAAATTCTTCTATATTCTATGTTCTGTATTCTATATTCTGCATTCTAAATTCTATATTCTTCCATATTCTATATTCTATATTTTTCTATAGACTATATTTTTCTGTATTCTATATTTCATATTCTTCCTTCTATATTCTATATTTTCTATAATCTGTATTCTATATTCTTTTATATTGTATATTCTGTATTTTACATTCTATTTTGACTTCTATTTTCTATATTCTGTGTTTTTATACTTCATTTTATATTCTATATTTTGTATTCTATATTCTTCTATAGTCTATATTTTCTATATACTATATTCCATACTCGGTGTTCTATATTCAATGTTCTTTTTCTATATTCTATATTTTTGTATGTAATTTTCTGTATTCTGTATTCTACATTCTATACACTATGTTCTTCCATAGTCTGTATCATATATTCTTCTATATTGTATATTCTTTATATTCTATATTCCATAATCTTCTATATGCTATAATGTATATTCTATATATTATGTATTTTTTATTCTATATTTTATATTCTAAATTCTGTATTTTTCTATATTCCATTTTCTGTATTCTATATTCAATGTTTCTTTCTATGGTTTATATTTTTATAATTTCCTGTGTTCTATATTCCAAATTGCATATTCTGTATACTACATTCTACATTCTATATTCTCTTACATTCCATCTTCTATATTCTATATTCTGTATTTAATTCTACATTCTATATTAGAGAATCTTCTATATTCTGTAATCTATATTCTTCTATATTCTATGTTCCTTATTCTATATTTTATATTCTGTATTCTGCTTTGTACATACTCTATTCTATATTTATCTCTATTCTATATTTTCCTTTATTCTCTATTCCATACTCTGTATTCTATATTCCATATTCGATGTTCTATATTCTGTAGTTTTTATAGCCTATATTCTTCTGTATTCTACATTCTATAGTCCATATTCTATATTGTACATTCTAAATTCTATATTCTGTATTTTATATTCTACATTCTAAATTCTATATTCTTCTATGTTCTATATTCTTTTATATTCTATGTCTATATTTTTCCATATTCTAGGTTCTATATTCCGTACTCTGTATTCTATATTGTATATTCAAATTTCTATGTTCTATATTCTTTATTTATTTATATACTATATTTTTCTGTATGGTATAGTCTATGCTCCATATTCTATATGCTATATTCTACATTCTGTGTTCTATGTTCTATATTCTGTATTCTATATTCTTCTATATTTTACTTTCTACATTCCACACTTTTCTATATTCTATAGTTTTTATTCCATATTTTATATTCTGTATTCTACATTCTACTTTCTATATTCTAAGTTCTTCTATAATCTATATTCTGTATTGTATACTCTTCTATTGTGTATATTCTTCTATAATATATATTCCCTATTCTTCTGTATTCTATATTCTAATTCTTCTATATTCTGTATTCTTCAATATTCTGTGTTCTGCACTCTACTATATTCTTTTTCTTGCATTTTCTATAACCTTCTATATTCTTCTATTTTCTAAATTTATATTCAATATTCTTCTGTATTTTGTATTCTATATTCTGCAAGGTATATTCTATAATCTATATTCTTGTTTATAGTCTTCTATATTCCATATTCTTAGTATATTCTATATTCTACTATTTTCTATATTCTATCCTCTGTGTTCTGTGTTCCATGTTCAATATTCTTCTATGTACTATATCTTTCTATATACTATATTCCATAATCTAAATTCTGCTATATTCCACATTTTAAATTCTATGTTCTTCTATATTCTATATTTTCCTATATCCTATATTCCATACTCTCTATTCTATATTTGATGTTCCATGTTCTATATTCTATATTTTTCTCTATACTATATTCTTCTGTATTCCATATTGTACATTCTACATTCTATATTCTAAAATCTTCTATAGTCTACTTTCTCTATTCTATATGCTACATTCTATATTCTTCTATATTCTATATTTGTCTATATACTATGTTCTATATTCATTCTATTTTCTATATTTTTACATATACTATATTTTTGTGTATTCTGTATTCCATATTCTTTTACTGTATTCAACATTCTATATTCTCCTATATTCTATATTTTACATTCTACATTCTATATTCCATAATCTTCTATATTGTGTAATTTATAATCTTCTATATTCTATATTCTCCTAAATTCTTCATTCTCTGTTTTGCATTCTATATTCTCATTGTACATTTTTCAGTATTCGATTTCTAAATTTATATTCTATTTTCTTCTATATTCTGTATTCTTTATGCTATATTCTTCTATAATGTATATTCTATAATTTTTTTATTCCAAATCCTCTATAAACTATACTCTTCTATTTTAAAAGTTCTTTTATATTCTGTATTCTATCTTCAGTGTTCTATGTTCCATATTCTATATTTTAAATTCTTTATATTCTATAATCTATGTTCTTCTATATTCTATATTTTTGTACATTCTATATTCCATACTCTGTATTCTCTATTTGATGTTCTAATTTTTTTACATTCTATATTTTTCTACATACAATATTCTTCTATATTCTATATTTCATATTCTATATTGTATATTTTAAATTCTTCCATATTCTATGTTCTGTATTCTACATTCTAAATTCTTTATTCAATGTTCTTCCATATTCTTCTATATTCTATATTTTTCTGTATTCTATATTCTAAGTTCTTCCTTCTATATTCTTCTATGTTCTGTATTCTATATTCTTCTATATTGTATATTCTGTATTCTATATTCCATTATCTTCTATATTCTACAACCTGTATTCTTCTATATTCTGTGTTCTTTATACTTTATTTTATAGTCTATATTTTGCACTTTACATTCTATATTCTATGTTCTATATTCTTCTGTACTCTATATATTCTATGTTCCATACTCTGTGTTCTGTATTCAATGTTCTTTTTCTATATTCTATATTTTTCTATATAATTTTCTGTATTCTATAGTCTACATTTTATACTCTATTCTTCTATAGTCTGTCTCATATATTCTTCTATATTGTATATTCTGTATTTTACATTCTACAGTCTATTTTACAGTCTATATTCCATAGTCTTCTATATTCTATAATGTATATTATCTACATTATGTATTTTTATTCTGTTTTATATTCTGTATTCTACATTTTATATTTTCTCAATTCCATTGTCCGTATTCTATAGTCAATGTTGTTTTCTATATTGTATATATTTTTCAATTTTCTGTATCCTATTTTTTGTTTTATATATTCCATATTGCATATTCTGTATACTATATTCTACATTCTATATTCTCTTATTTTCCATCTTCTATCTTCTATATTTTATTCTACATTCTATATTCCAGAATCTTCTATATTCTATAATCTATATTTTATATTCTATATTCTGTATTCTACTTTGTACATACTCTAGTCTATATTTTTCTATATTCTCTATTCCATATTCGATGTTCTATATCCTATATTCTTCTGTATTCTATATTCCATATTCTACATTCTGCATTCCATATTCTTCTATGTTCTGTATTCTATACTTTTCTACATTCTTATTCTACTTTCTATATTGTGTTGTAATCTCTGTTCTTCTATCTGCTATATTCTATATTGTACATTCTAAATTCTATACTCAATATTCTACAGTCTACATTCTTTTCTTTATTCTAAATTTTTCAATATTCTTTATTCTTCTCTACTCTGTTCCATATTATATGTTCTCCTTTCTAAATTCTATATTCCATTTTCTTCTATATTCTGTGTTCTACATTTTATATTCTAAATTTTTCTGAATTCTATATTCTATATTTTTATTGTGTATTCTACCTTCTAATCACTATATTCTATATTCTTCTGTAATCTAATAATCTCTTATATTCTCTATTCTACCTTCTATATTCTTCTATATTTTGTAATCTGTATGCTTCTACTTTATTCTATATTCTTCAGTAGTGTATATCCTATACCCTATATTCACTATTTGTCAATATTCTATTTTCTTCTATGTTCTATATTCTGTAGTCTGTCATCTATATTCTTTATTCTTCTACATTCTGCATTCTATATGCTGTATCTTCTATATTCTAAATTTATGCTCTGTTTTCCTATATTCTGTATTCTATATTTTTCAGTATTCTATATTCTTCTATAATTATATTCTGCATTCTCGTATTTTCCATATTCCAGATTCTTCTATATACTTTTTTCTTTTATATTCTGTATTGTATTTTCTATGTTCTGTGTTCTTCTATGTACTGTATTCCTCTATAAACTATAGTCCATATTCTACATTCTACATTCTAAATTCTTCTATAGTCTATATTCTGTATTCTATATTCTTTTATATTCTATTTCTATATTTTTCCATATTCTAGGTTCTATAGTCCATACTCTGTATTCTGTATTGTATATTCAAACTTCTGTGTTCTATATTCTTTATTTTTCTATATACTATATTTTTCTGTATGGTATATTCTATGTCCCATATTCTATATTGTACATGTTATATTCTACATTCTGTATTCTTCTATATTCTACATTCTTCTGTATTTTACATTCTACATTATGTAACTTTCTATATTCTATAATCTGTATTCTATAGTCTTTATTCTATATTTTATATTCAGTATTCTACATTCTACTTTGTATATTCTAAATTCTGTATTCTATGTTCTTGTTAATCTATATTCTGTCTTGTATACTCTTCTATTGTGTATATTCTTCTATAATGTATATTCTATATTCTTCTGTATTTTATATTCTAATTCTTCTATGTTCTCTATTCTTCCATATTTTGTATTCTACTCTCTACTATATTCTTTTTCTTGTATTTTCTATAGCCTTCTATATTCTATATTCTCCTATATTCTAAATTTACGTTGATATTTTATATTCTGTAGTCTTCTGTAATGTATATTCTCTAATCTATATTCTTGTTTATATTCTTCTATGTTCCATATTCTTGTATATTCTATATTGTACTATTTTCTATATTCTTTTTTATTCCGTATTCTGCCTTCTGTATTCTATGTTCAATATTGTTCTATATACTATATCCGTCTATAGTCCGTATTCTACATTCTAAATTCTATGTTTTTCTATATTCTGTATTTTCCTATATCCTATATTCCATACTCTCTATTCTATATTTGATGTTCTATGTTCTATATTCTATATTTTTCTGTATACTATATTCTTCTGTATTCTTTATTCCATATTGTGTATTCTACATTCTATATTCTAAAATCTTCTATATTCTACATTCTGTATTCTATATTCTACATTCTATATTTTTCTATATACTATATTGAATCTTCTATTTTCTATATTTTTACATACACTATATTTTTATGTTTTGTATATTCCATATTCTTTCTACTATAGTCAACATTCTGTATTCTTCTATATTCCCTATTCTCCTATATTCTATATTTTACATTCTACATTCGTTATTCCATAATCTTCTATATTTTATAATTTATAATCTTCTATATTCTATAATCTATATTCTCTGAAACTGCTCATTCTACATTTTGCGTTCTCTATTCTGTATTCTACATCCTACATTTTATATTCTTCTGTATTCTATATTTATATTCTATTTTCTTCTATATTCTCTATTCTTTATGCTATATTCTTCTATAATGTCGAACATAGAATACAGAATTTAGAATATAGAAAGTAGAATACAGAATATAAAATACAGAATAAAGACTACAGAATACAGATTATAGAACAGAAAATTATGGAATATAGAATGTAAATTATAGAAGAATACAGATAGAATGTAGCATATAGAATATAGAATATGGAACATAGAATATACCATACAGAAAAATATAGTATATAGATAAATAAAGAATACAGAACATAGAAGTTTGAATATAGAATACAGAGTATGGAATATAGAACCTGGAATATGGAAAAATATAAAAATATAGAACATAGAAGAATATAGAATTAAAAATGTAGAATATAAAATACAGAATATAGAAGAATTTAGAAAGTAGAATATAGAATATGGACTATAGAATATAGAGGAGTATAGTATATAGAAGAACATAGAACATAAAAGATTCAATAGAGAATATAAAAGAAAAAAGAATATAGAAGAATATAGAGTATAGAAGACTGGAATATGGAAAAAAGGAGAATGTAGAATATAATTATAGAAGAATATAGAATATTGAAAAATACAGAATGCAGAATATAGGAAAACATAGAACATAAATTTAGAATATAGAAGATATAGGATATAAAATGCAGAATATAGAAGAATAAAGAATATAAATGACAGACTACAGAATATAAAGATAGAAAGTAGAAGAAAATAGAATACTGACAAATAGGGAATATAGGGTATAGTGTGTACACTACTGAAGAATATAGAATAAAGTAGAAGAATATAGATTACAAAATATAGAATGTAGAATAGAGATATCAGAGAATATTAGATTACAGAAGACTATAGAATATAGAGATTAGAAGGTAGAATATACAATAAAATATAGAATATAGAATTCAGAAAATTTTAAATATAAAATGTAGAATAGAATATAGAAGAAAATGGAATACAGAATGTAGAATGGAGAACACAGAATATGGAATAGAAAATAGAGAAGAATAAAGAATATTGAAAATTTTATAATAGAGAATGTAGACAGTGGAATTTTGAATATAGAATGTATAATACAGAATATAGCAGATAGAGTAGTATAGATTATAAGAGAATATAGAATGTAGAGTAAGAATGTAGGAAAGTATGGAATACAGAACATATAAGAATATAGCATATAGAATGCAGAACATAGAATATAGAATATGGAATACAGAATGTAGAATACAGAAGAACATAGTATATAAAAATATAGAATACAGAACATAGAATAGAACATAGAATATGGAATATAGAATACAGACTATGGACTAGAGAATATAGAAAAATAAAGAATAGAGATAAATATAGAATAGAGTAAGTGCAAAGTAGAATACAAAATGTAGAATATAAAATATAGAATAAAGAACATAGAATATAGAAGAGTATAGATTATAGAAACTAGAAGATTCTGGAATATAGAATGTAGAAATATAGACTATAGAATATAGAAGATGAATATGAGAATATAGAATGTAGAATATAGTATACAGAATATGCAATATGGAATATAGAATACAGAAAATTATAAAAAATACAGAATACAGAAAAAAGTGAATATAGAATACAGACAGTAGAATATAGAAAAAGAATTTAGAATATAGAATGTAGAATACAGAATAGAGAATGAAAAATACATAATATAGAGAATAGAAATTATATAGAAGAGTATGGAATATAGAATTTAGAATGTAAAATACAGAATACAGAAGATAGAATATATTATCCAGACTTTAGAAGAATATAGATTATAGAATGTAGAATATAGAATACAGAAAACTATATAGAAAAATATAGAATATGGAAAAAGAACATGGAATAGAGAAGAGTATGCAACATAAAATATAGAAAATACAGAATATTAATGAGAATAAAGAACATAGAATATAGAATACAATCATTAAAGTATAGAGAACACAGAATATAGAAGAATATAGGTTATAGAATACAGAAGACAATGGAATATAGAGTATTGAATGTAAAATAGGGAATATAAAATTTAGAAGAATATAGAATACGGAATGTAGAAGAATATAGAATGTAGAAGTAATAAATTAGAATATGGAATAAAGATTACAGGAAAATATAGTATACAGAAAAACAGAAAATAGAAGAATATGAAAGAACATAAAACAATTTAGGATGTAGAATAAAGAATACAGAATGTGGAAGAACTTAAAATATAGAGTGCAGTTTGTACAATATAAAATAATGGAATATGAAATATGCAATATAGAATATAGAACACTGAAGAGAGAATATAAAAGAACTTTGAAAATAGAACATGGTGTAGAGGGTTTGGAATAAAGAATGTAGAATATACATACAGAAGAATATAGGATAAAGAATACAGAATACAGAAATAGAATATAAACTTAGAATACAAAATACAGAACAATACAAAATGTACAACATATTCTATATACTGTTCTCCTATACTCTATATTTTACGTGGTACAGTCTATTCCATTATTTTCTATATCGTATCATTTATAAAATCCTGGTGTTCTATATATTCTCTTATATTTCTATTTCTATATTCTTCCATAATTCAGCTTCTATGTTCCATTCTCTGTATTATATGTTATATATTCAAAGTTCTATGTTCTACTATTTCCATTTCTCTGCGTGGTATATTCCATGTTCCATATTCTATATCCTCCATTCTGCATTCTTCTATTACACATATATTCTTCTATATTCTACTTCCTACATTCCAGAATTTTCTATATCCTGTAATCTGTAATCCACACTCTTCATTCTGTATTTTTTATTCTGTACTCTACATCGTATTTTCTGTATTTCTCTGCTCTATAATCTATATTCTGCATTGTACAGTCGTATAGTGTAGCCCTCATGGGCCCCGAATAGCGGAGCCCCGCATGGAAAACCAGGCCCGAATAAAGGAGCCCCGTACTCACAAACAAGCCCGAATCGTGGAGCCCCGGAAGCAAGAACTTGCGCGAATACAGGAGCACCAGAGGTAAGGCGAAGCCCGAAAGAAAAGTCCTGCAGGTAACAGTAGGCCCGAGTGGAGTGTCCCGGAGGCAAGAATAGGCCTGAACAGAGAGTCTCACAGGCTCGAAATAGGACCGAACAGAGTCCGCCAGGCAAGAATACACCCAAATAGAGGAGGCCAGGAGGCAACAATTGGCCAGAACACAGTCCCGGAGGCAAGAAAAAGCCCAAATAGAGTTCTGGAGACAAGAATTGGTCCAAACGGAGAGTCCCAGAGGCCAGAATAGGTTTGAACAGAAGTCCCACAGGCGAGAATACACCCAAACCGAGAACCCCATAGGCCAGCATAGGCTCGAATAGAGTCCTGCAGACAAGAATAGAACCAAAAGGAGAGTCCAGAAGGCCAGAATATGCGCGAATGGAGAGTCTAGCAGGCCAGAACAGGCCTGCACAGGGTCCCACAGGCAATCAGAGACCCAAAGTAGGGGAGCTGTGCAGACAAGAGGAGGCCCGCACAGAGTCCCCCCGGCAAAAATAGGTCTGGAGGGAGAATCCACAGGCACTAGGCACGAACAGAGCGCCAAAGGCCAAAATAGGCCGAAGGGAAGTCCTGGAGGCGAGAATATGCCCAAGCTGAGAAACCCGCAGGCCAACATAGGCCCTGAGAGTCCCAGAAGTGAGAATAGGCCCAAACGGAGAGTCCACCAGGCCAGAATAGGCCCGAATATAGGAGCCACGTAGGAAGAATAGGCCCAATTAGAGATCCACTTCAAAGAATAGGCACGAACGGAGAGTGTGGGAGGCGAGAAACGCCTGAACAGAGTGTCTTGCCGGGAGAATAGGCCCGAACGGACAAACCCGCAGACACAAATAGGAACAAATGGAGAGTGCTGCAGAACAGAATAGGCCCGAATAAAGGGGCCCTGTAAGCAAGAATAGGCCGCAATAGAGTCCCAAAGTGAAGAATAGACTCAAATGGAGATCCCTGCCTGCAAGAATACACCCAAATAGAGGAGCCCTGTAGACAAGAATAGGCCTGAATAGAGTCCTGCTGGCAAAAATAGGCCCAAACGCAGAGTCCTGGAGGCAAGATTTGGCGTGAACGGAGAGTCCCACTGGCGCGAATAGGCCTGAAGGGAAGTCCAGAATGATAGCATACACCCAAACTAAGAATCACGGAGGCCAGCATAAGCCCGAACGGAGTTCTGCAGGTAATAGTCCCAAAGGGAGAGACCCGGAGGTAAGAATAGGCCCGAACAGAGATTCTAGGAGGTAAGAGTAGGCCCAGAGGCCCGCAAGCAAGAATAGGTGCGAGTAGAGGAACCGTGAGGCAAGAGGCCAGAACAGAGCCCCCAGGACAAGAACAGGCCCAAATGGAGAATCCAACAGGCAATAAACAGGCCCAGAGTCCGGAACGCCAGAAAGGCCCAAACGGACAGTCCCACAGGCGAGAATAGGACCGAATGGAGATTCCTGGTGGCCAGAATAGGCCCAAATAGAGGAGTCCTGTAGGCAAGAATACACTTCATTAGAGACCCGCTCAAGAACAGACCTGAACGGAGAGTCTCAGAGGCCAAAAATGCCCAGGGGTCTCAGAGGCGAGAATAGCCCTAATGGACATTCCCAGAGCAAGAATAGGGGAGAACAGAGTACTGCAGGCCAGAATAGGCCTGAATAGATGAACCCCATAGGCAAGAATAGGCCCAAGTACGGTCTTCAAACCCAGGAAAGCCCCATGGCAGGTGTGGGTCAAAGTTCTCTGCCCATTCCAGTTGGCAGGGGGAGGTTTTCATCCTACAAAGCAGCAGCAGAGTTATTCATCGCCAGAGGGGTTGCATCTGCCCACAAGCTCCACCTGGCCAGGGTCCATCCCTACTGTATTGCCCATGTCAATCAACAGAAGCTAAGACCTTCCAGAGAGACTACCTGCTATTGTCTGCCCACGGGGAAGTGACGCAGCCAGAAGCCTCCCCCATTTCATCTCCAGGCTGTCTCTCAGGCCCCTCACACTTGTGTCTTAGGGGAAGAATGAAGAAATTTCTCCGAATGAACACATCCAGAGAGGGGCCATAGATACTGAGGAAGGGCACCTTGCCTACTGATACCCTAGCATAAGTGGAAAGGAGGTACCCTGCCTGCTGGCCTATTGGTTCGAACATGTCAACATCAGGGGTTGCCTACTGTGAAGTTGTTCCCTGGGTGCCCTCGACTTTGGGGCCTAAGACACAAGGGTCCATTGTGTGTCCATGGGTAAAATGGAGGGCTCTGGAGGACTTGCCAGTTAGGCTGGACCTCTCCTATTGGCTCAGTGTTTGTGACCCATCCCCATCAGAAGTTCCAACCAGCCTTCCGGTGGCTGTCTCCATGGTGTTTGGGAAAGAAGCCTTAGGCCCCCCCACTCAGCCTTCACCTGGCCTACCTGGCCTCTTTGCCCTCACCTCCCCTGCTGTGTGGATGAAAGAAAGACTGTAGGTCCGTGACCATGTGCCCTCATTTCCTTTGAAGGATTAGGCTCCTTCCTGGGTAGAAGACAGCCAAGGTCAGCCTGAGCCTAGACACCTAGTGACCTGTGACACTGCAGCCAGTGATGTTGATGTCCACGCACAGGCATCTGCAGGTGGCACATTCACAGTGGTTAGAGAAATGTAACGAGAGAACACACACTCCCCAGGGGAGGGGCCAAATGTTATGGAAAATACATGAGGTTGTGGAACTGTAGAGCCAGTCTAGGGCCCAGAGCTCCCTCCTGTATGTGGCAAAGACATATGTATGCCACCATCCATAGACTCTGGACTGGTGGGGCCCTGGACTCCCAGATTTGGGCCTTGTCTTCAGAGAAGTGACACACATGCAGTGTGCCACCAGGGGTTGTGGACCAACCGAGGGCAAAAACTTGAAAATAGGGGCTTCGGTTGACTGTGTCTCTGCTCTCCTTTGGCTGAGTGACAACCTGTGTTCCTAGAAGGCATTCATGAAATTAGGCAAATTCCATGCGTGCAGGCAAAGTGTGTGCTGAGATGACTCGGTGGAGACCAGGGTGGACTCTCCAGACCCAGGGTAGGCATCTGGCAGGTATGTGTCAATGTTCCCTGTCCATGGCACTCAGCCAGATATTTGCAAACAATGTTATCAGGGGAATTCGTCATCTCCGGAGAGTCTGCCACATTTCAGCCTGCTTCACCTGGCCAGGGTCCACCCCTGATGTATCTACCCAATCAATGACTCTCTAGACCTTCCACCTACACTACCAGATCTTCTCTGCCCATGCACAACCAGTACAGCCAGGTGCCTTCCCCTTTTGCTCTTTCCACTCTAGGCACTCTGCCAGGCACTCCAAGCTGTGAAGTGACTCAGGGGGAGAAGGAAGAGATTTCAGAGAATGAACACATCCAGAGACAGAAAGGCAAGAGTTGCTGAGTGGGGATGCCTTGCAAAGATCTGGGGAGCAACACCAGACAGCAAAATTTAGCATACGCACAAGCAACCACACACAGCCACCCAGTGACTCACAGACATGACATCATTAGCGATTGGTCCCCAGGCTCCTGGCAAACTCAGGAGTACAGCGCCAACGGAGCCATCACGACATCTCTGACAACTCCCTCCTATGTCTTTGCATCTACAGGTGTTGGGGGGTGAAAAGCAGAATGAAAGTATCAAGCGAGTTGGGGCCCTGGGTGGGGTGCTAACATGTGCAAAGAGGGCCAGACAGAAGACTGCAGTGGGTGGGGGAGGTGCAGACACTAATGGCAGAGGCACATGGGGAGCCAGAATTCAACGACTACCCCCGGTCACTGAAGGCCACAGACACCTCTATCCCAACAGGAGCGACCGTTGTGCATTCCATGGCCACATACCCCCAAAGACCCCACCACACATGGGAGCAAGCCTGGTCCAGGAGTACGTCACGAGAGGACAAGTCTTGTCTCTCTTGGCTACACCAACATTGTGAAAGTGTTCTTTCTACCAAGCCAGGAGGCATGCGTGCACTCCCCCTGAACAAGAGTAAACGACTGAAGCAACAGGTGCTTCAGAGAACGCTTCATATATCTATTCATCTAGCCTATGGCCACGTCAGTAAGTGCACATCCTAAGCAACCCGCACCTTTCCTCCTCCAGCACGTTGAGCACCAGGTGTTTGTAGGCAGAGAACTACAAAACATTATATGTGTTTCCACGGCGGACCCACATCTTCCGTCCTGGAACGTGGTGATTGGAAAACTACAGAGGCACACTCATATTCCCACTATGTGATGCCAGCTGGTTGACTGGCAAGCCCCTCCAACAGCTCAAAGGGCGTGTCTAGTGATAACAATAGGCGGAGAGTGCTCCTCGTCATCCACACTGCGCCAGCAGACTGCTCCCGCAAATTAGAGGAGCCCTGCGTACGAACCACTAACACATTGTGTAAGGCGTTTGGCAACGGCTTGCAAAGCCCGTAAAACACTGTCAAAGACATATAAAAGAACGCTTTACTAAGGAGAGAGCCTCCCCCTCCATCGACCACCACCTCGTACCATGCAAAACACTCAATGTCCAGAAGAATGTAGAGGTCTGTGCCATACCGCTTCCAGAAAATAAACTCAACACAGCTCTCTTTCACAGCTAGGAAGAGAAACTCCTGTTTCATTGCTCATCAGGTTTTGTTAAAAAAAAAACGCAAGCCCGTCTCCACCCACCACTTTTGCAAGCAAGGACAAATCACTGCAACAGTATCGGCTCCAAAAGTCATTTTTTTTCTCCTCAGAGACGAGAAAACACACCGTCTCACGGGCACGGGGCATTCGTACTCTGGGTAAACAACGAAAGTGCCTCGTTGTCCGCAGATTAAACCCGGACTGGGACAGCTCGCTACAGTGATGAAATCAAAAAACGCACAGCAAAAAACACACAAAACGAGCATGGCTAGTAGTGGGCTAGAAGGTTTTTGTAGGGATTACGTTCTTCCCCGCTCTCCAATCACATGCTGTAGGAAAGCGGCCGAAAAAGCTCCAGTGAGTGAACACCTGACATGAAAGGAACAAAAAAAAAAAAAAATGCAAGATGGTATGAATATTGTGGAAACCACACATTGCTTTCAGAAGGGAGCATGCCATTTAGACGACTCACACCGTGGTCACAACACCGCGGTCGGTCACGGGAACCCAGGGAAGATGGAAGCATCGTATAACTAAAAGCACAAAAGATGGCACAAATGCACCACGTACGCCTTCAAACAGGCAGCACATCAACGTGGGAAATCGGTGGCCCGTGGACTCAAAACCCAGAATCATGTGTTATTTGACAACAGTCACCCTACAAGCAGAGCATAACGGTAGCTATCTCGTGAACCAAACCGCGTATTTACAGTATAAGAAACAAAGCGACTCACGGCAAGACACGCACCCGCATCACACCGTTCTAAAGGAACTGCTCCTCATACATCGCGGGGTAACACGACCCCATCTCTCGCAGCCCCGGAGATCCAAGGGTACTCTGGTCGATGCACGAGACAGTGTGATGGAGCCGGCCGGGACCGTGCAACCGCTAGAGTGATTGCTTGTGCGCGCCACGGGAAGACTGCACCAACAGTGAACGCTTGAAATAACCCCCCAGCAAAAAACTTTAGAAAAAATTCCAGAAAGTGGGACCGTTCCAAAAGTACGAGCCACGCACGAACACACGTGCTTTAGGACCAGATGGAGAACAACACCCTTAAAGGCCACCAATGGGCAGACAGGGTTGCCCCGGGGACCCACGAAGCAGGACTTGCAAAAATATTCTCGGGAGGTTTAACTCTTCTGACGATCCGGGACCCGCGCGAGCGAGCACGTGGTGTTTATATAGGGCACAGCATATTTACACCACATAGACCGGCGACGAGACGGTCATGCGGAAAAAAACACGTGAAAGTTCTTAGCATGCTTTTTTCCACTCGTTTTCCTGAACCATCTCGTTCCTGTAACGTTCAGTATGCGGAAACATGGGGAGGTGGATGAGCCGGCGTGGACTGGTTGACCCGGTCGAGCAGCTGAAAACGTCTCATCCATAAAGCAGTGACTAATGCGGCAGAGACCACCCCACACCGTTTAACCTGCAGGCCCAATCCCGGGACATGGGTCTGGTGACGACGCCCCACCGAGACCGGGAAGATCGTGCCGACGCCGGGGGCGTCCTGGAACGTCGCCTCGTCCAGCGCAGCCACATCGCATCCCACGTCGTCGGCGCCGGAGCTCCGGAGGAAAACGATATAAAAGCTGCCGCCAGGTGGCAGCCGACACCCGGCGCAGGCGACAGAGGGACGAATCCGGATCGGCGGCCGGCGAGGGCGCACCGCCGGGCGCCTGGCCGCCCGGCCGCCCGGCCGCCCACCAACTAACACCACCAGCACCACCGCCGAACATGTTTTTTTTCCCACTTAATTTTATATTCCACGCGGATTTTCTTTGTATGTTGTGCTTTCTTCGTATTTTTTGTTGATTTTGTTTCTGGTGCGTTTCTTTTTCCCTTGCATTTTATGTCGATGAGAATAGTTTGTCTGCTTCGTGGTTACGTTATTATTTACCCGTCTTTCTAAATTTAAAAACTACTTTTTTGTATCGCCATGTTTTTCTCTCCGTATGGAAGGTGTATGAATACATTTTTTAGTTCCCGTTTATTATTCTAACGTTGTCTTGTTTTATACAAAAACATCGCTGTTACTCTGTTTTGTGCTTTTGTTTTAAACTTACATTGTTTTTTTGAATTTTCCTCTCTGGGTTGACTTCTGGTTGTTCTGCCCAGTGTTCTAGTCTTGAGTTGATACGTGATGTTATTGATTTTCTAGCCAAAGAACTCCCTATAGTATTTTTTGTAGTTTCGGTTTAGTTTTTACAAATTCCTTGAACTTCTGTTTATCTGGGAATGTCTTAATTTCACCTTCATATTAAGAGACAGTTTTACTGGATATATGATTCTTGGCAGACAATTTTTTCCTTCAATTTTTTAAATATGTCATCCCATTGTTTTCTTGCCTGCGTGGTTTCTGCCAAGTAGTCCGAGCTTATTCTCATTGGCTCTCCCTTGTAGTTGACTTTTTTTTTATCCCTTGCTGCTCTTATAATTGTTTCTTTATCTTTGGCTTTGGCAAGCTTGATTATAATACATCCTGGTCACTCTCTTTTAAAATCTACCTTATGTGGAGTTTGATGAGCATGTTGGATAGATATCTTCTCATATTTCACAATATTAGGGAAGTATTCTGTCAAACCTTCAATAATTTTCTCTGTATTTTCTGTTATCCCTCCCTGTCTGCTACTCCAATCACTCGTAGGTTATTTCTCTTGATAGAGTCCCACATGATTCTTAAGGTTTCTTGATTTCTTTTAATTCTCTTATCTGATTTTTCTCCAAATATATTAGTGATAAGTGATTTATCTTCCAGTTCACAAATTCTAGCTTCTACTTGCTCAATTTTGCTCCTCTGACTTTCTATTGAGTTGTCTAATTCTTTAAATTTATTGTTACTCTTCTGAATTTCTGATTGCTGCCTGTCTATGGATTTTTCCAGCTTATTAAACTTTTCATTATGTTCCTGAATAATCTTTCTAATTTCTTCAATTGCTTTATCTGTGTGTTCCTTGGCTTGTTCTGCATATTGATTACTTCCTGATGACTTGAAGGGTCCTGTATATTAAATTTTGTATTGTGCCTCTGGTAATTCCAGGAATACATTTTCATCTAGAAGATCCCTGGATACTTTGTTTTGAGAGTCTGTTGAGGTGATCATGGTCTGTTTCTTTATGTGACTTGATATTGACTGTTGTCTCCAAGCCATCTATAAGTTATTGTATTAGTTTATGCTTGCTTACTGCGTCATAGCTGTTTGCTTTGTTTTGTTTTGGTATACCCCTATGGGTTGCTTGAGTGAGCTAGCTTTATTATTTTCACCTTTGAAGCTCTGGGGTCCTGTCCCCAGCTGGCTAGAGCCGTGATCAGGTATATCAGTCTAGGAGTCCAGTCAGTTTTCTTGTATGAATTCAGCTCAGGTTTCCAGGTAGCTGATATCAAGTGTGTGGTACAGGCTCTGTCCTACAGTCTTACAGGGGCAGGGGTGATCCGTGTATATACCGGTATCTGATTGCAGCAGGGGGTCGTGCTCTGAACAAGGCAGGGGGCTGAGAACCGACCCCCGATTTACTCTGAGGAAAACGTGTCTGTATTAACTAGAGCATCCTGGGGGGTGGGTTCTGCAGATGAACCATGGGCACCCAAAGTTTTTGGTTGTAAGGACTGGGAGATACCAGCTATCTCTGGACCCCTGTCGTGGGTGGCTGGGTGATCTGAGTGGAATTACCAGTCCTTAGGTACCAGTTTTTAGGTACCTGATGTGGGTAGGTGAGGACACCTTGTTTAATACAGAAAGCAATGCCAAATGTCAAACACCCACCTTTCCACTGCACAGCTGAAATGGCTGCAGTTTGCCAACAAGGGCCTATTCTCCTGAAATAGGCCCACACAGGTCCATGCAGAAGGGAAAGGTGCTCAAGGACCATGGACGGTTGATGCCTGGACAGCAGCCTCTTCTGTCCTGAGCTCCCCTGGTTAACGGACTAGCAAATTATCTTTTCCCCCATTACACATTTTTTCTTTCCCCAAGGCCAGAAGGATGGCTCTAGGTGCTCAACAGGGCAATATCAGGCCCAGAGATTCAACCATTGAAGCCGGCTTGGGGGTGGAGGGGTGCGGTAAAATATACGCTAGTACTTAGCTTTTGCTGAGAGTTCCGTTCTCCTCAGGTTCTGGAGGTGTGAGTAGGCTGTGTGACTGGCTGCTTCTCCCTGACGAAACAGCAGTGAAATTATAGTACCAGCCCGCTGCAGCAGCCGTTCTGGGAATGGTGCCTGAGGGCTTCCCGCGATGCAGGTCCGGTAAACCCTCTCTGCTTCTGAAAGGTCTCTTCCCCCTCCTGCCCCTCAGTGCGTTGTCTAAGCTTGCCTTTGATGATGAGGACTTCCAGCTTGTCACAAATATACTCGTTCACTTGTTTTTTCAGGTCTTTGTTGTAAAGAGGGCTAGGCGGAAGCGTCAGTCTATTCCACCATCTTGGCTCCATCTCCCAAAGTTCCAATCCAAGGGGATCCACCCAGCCGGGCCATTTCACCCCTCAGCCAGGAAGATCCTGTCTACCCCGCTGGAGCCCTGGAGCACCATGCCGGCCAGCCGGTGTGTCCGGATAGAGATCCCCTCTCGTTGGGAGGCAGGCAGGCGAGCAGGTGGGTGGGCGGGCAAACCACTCGGGGGGGCCCTGGGAGGGAGGACCCAGGGAGACAGGCCGGACTCAGGGAAATTGAGCGGAGGCCCTGGGCTGCCGTGGCCTGTGCGCGTTCGCTGGGATCGCTTCCCATCTCGTTGGCGCCGCAGAGCTCCAGAGGGGAACGATATAGAAGCGGCCGCAAGGTGACGGCCAACAACTGGAGCGAAGGGCGGCGGGGCGGAACCAGGTCCACCTGGGCACCTGCCAGGGCTTGGGGGTGGGGGAGGGGACAGACTCGCCTAGGCCTCCGGGGAAACCTCTCAGGAGCGTCATGGGGCGCGCGCCACTGAAAGGGCCAAACGGGTAGGCGCCCAAGGGGATGAGCGTCCACCGGGGGCGGGAGGGAGAGCACGTCCCAAGTGTGGGATGGGCAGGTGTTCTCCGATCCGTATCCTTTGGACGGACGCGACAAACGAAACGAGATGAGGTTTTCCTCCTCGTTCTTTGAGTTCCCGCGTGGCACAGCAGGCAGACTGGGAAACGTTTTTCCCCGTCGTCCCTGTTGCCGAGCCAACGGTAGGCGTGAAGCAGGTTGAACGGGCAAATTGCGTTCCGAGGGAGGGGGGGAGCCATGCGTTTGCCGGCATCCTCGTCACAAGAGAAAACCACGGCCACCACTGAGAGCGTTCTTCCTCACTGCTTTTCATCCTTCCGCGACGCCGGCGGACAAATGGGGGGGCAGCCGGGAACTCCTTCCCAAAGCTGGTACGGATGGGCTCTGGGCCCCCCGGTCCGACTGCGGAAAACATCTCACCGAGGGAGGCCCGACTTAGGTCTAGCAGAGGCTCGGCGGCCCGGCCGCGAACGCCCAACCAGAGGCTCTCAGGAGGCTCCGCCTGAGTGAGTGGTCTCCAGGCTCGCGGGAGGACTCAGGAAGGTGGCGTCTCCGGGGCGGGGGGAAAGGGAGCGGGGTGAGTCGGCGTCGCGAGCATGAGAGCGCGGGCGGACAGGAGGGCGTGCTGAGTCGTGGGGGGTGGAGGGCCGGAGGGGGGTTGGGGGTAGGGGACCGAGAGTGGGGCGGTGGGGGAGTAGGAGGGTGGGGCGGTGGGGAACCATGCGCGTTGGGGCCGGGGCCTGGGGTGCTGAGGGGGGCGGGGATTTGGCAAACGTTCCGGGTGCCCTGGTGCGTGCGTGTGTGTGCACGCGTGTGTGCGTGTGTCTGAGCGCGCATCTATGTGTGTGCGTGTCCCTGTGTGTGCACGCGTCTGTGTGTGTGCGTGGCTCTGCGTGTGTGCATGTGTGCACGCAGGTCTGTGTGCGTCCCCATGTGCGTGTCTGTGTGTGCGCTCATCTGTGCGTGTGCATGTGCGTGCGCATCTGTGCTTGTGTGTGCCTGTGTGTGAGCATCTGCGTGTGTGTGCGTGACTGTGTGTGTGCGTGTGTGCGTGCGTGCCCGTGTGTGTGCCTGTGTGCATCTGTGTGGGTGTGAGTGTGCGTCTGGGTGGGTGTGAGTGCGTGTCTGTGCGTGTGCGCCTGCGTGTGTGTGCATGTGCATGTCTGTGTGTACGTGTCTGAGCACATCTGCGTATCTGTGTGCACGTCTGTGTGCACATATGTGGGCAAGTCCGTGTGTGTGTCTGTGTGTGCACGCCTGTGGATGTGAGTCCGTGTCTGTGTGTGTGCATCTGTGTGTGCGTGTGTGCGTGTCTCTGCGTGTGAGTGCATCTCTGTGCACGTGCGTGCCCTGTGTGCGTGCGTCTGCGCACGTCTGCGCGTGTCTGTGTGTGCTCCTGTACCTGTGTATGCGTGCTCACACGTCCGTGTGTGCATCTTTGTGTGCGTGCGTGTCTGAGTGGATATGAGTGCGCGTCTGCGTGTGCGTGCGTGCGTGTGTGTGCGTGTCTGTGCATGAGTGTATGTCTGAGCATATGCGTCTGTGCGTGCATCTGTGCACGTCTGCGCGTGTCTGTGCCTGCTTGCGTGCGTGTATCTGCACGCTCGCTCAGGCGGACGGCAAGCCCGCGTCGTCACCCTCGGTCCATCGAACGGGAGCCCCCTTGGCCGGATGGAGAAGCTTGTCTCCGCGCCCACGGGGAGAATCGCAACAGAAACCATAAGGCTGCACCCCAGTGGCGCTAGCGCCGCCTGCCGACAAGGGCCGCTGTTGCCGATCCCCCTGCCCGACCCCCACCCCCCAACTCAGCCCGAGGTGAAGGCCGGGGCCATATTCAGCTTGGGGGGGTTGTAAGGCCAAGGGTAGTGTCGCCGTTCCCACGTTGCACGCGTTACCATGCCACGAACGCCTCCTGGGAAGCGGGAGGAACAAGGTGTGTGAAGTTCGTGCCGTGCTCGGACCCGACCGACCGTCGTCGTGGAAAGCTCACGGCGGACTGGACATCTGACGGGTCACTCCCTGTCCGAGGGACCTCCTGAGATATGTAGGAGGGGAAGGGTACAGTAGGCTGGTTTGGGTGGAAGACATCCCATCCCCGGGAGGCTTCAATCGACGGGAAGACGGGGCCGGGAAGGCACCGGTTTCAAATTGGACGATGGCTGAACTTAGGTGACGGGTACGTGGACTCTTCCGTCTTCGCCCGTGTTCGCGACTCTCTACAGGGGGATCTTTCCGGAAAGCGGGTGATGGGTGCGCATGCCATCGTCCCGTGAAGATGCGCTACTATGAAGGGGCTCTAAACGCAGGCCGTCCTTGGGGGCGGTTTATTTTTTCTCAGTCGGGGGAAACCTCCCACATGGAGAGAAACACCCGAGTTTGAACGGTGCTCGCGTGGGGAGTAGGGCATGGCAGTGAAGACTCACGTTCGTCATCATTCTCATTTCTGTTTAGATAACTCTCTGCACTGCTGCCCTCGCTTGCCATCGAGCGGGTCGGGACTCGGAGCGACCCTAGGGGAGAGAGTCGATCCACCCCACGGGCTTCCAGAGGAGCAGCCGGTGGATCTGAACCGCCGACGTTTCAGTTGGCAGCTGAGCTCCGAGCCGCCACGCCGCAGGGCTCCGTCTTTGCACTCGGTCTCCAGTACTCGGTGAGTTGGTTTCGCCTGAGGAGCTGAACGGCTCTCGGAGAGGAAAACCCGGTTTCAGAAAAGGAAGGAAAGAGAGAGAGAGGTAGATGGAAAGGAAGACGGAGAGGGAGAGGGAGGGAGAGTGTGAGGAAGAGGAGTACCTCGATGTTGAGCCACCCCAGTGACAGCGTTAGGTAGAAAAGAGTGGTAGGCGCGTACGTGCGCACGAACATGGCTGCAGGTACGGACACGCAGGCACGTACACGCGCCTGTGCGGAGACGGTGCGTCCACATGTGCGTACTCGTACGCATGTGCCTGCCCGTGCGTACTCGCGCAGGAACACGTGCGTAGGTGAGTATGCGCATACAGGTGCACCTGCGCCGGTACACGCCCCCCTGGGCGGGTCCGTGCGCACGCACCCGGTGTTAGGTAGCTGCCTCGAGGGCTGCGGTTTCTACTCCACTGACTCCTTTCAGTTGAGACAGGACGTCTCCGAGTGTGTGCGCCACCCAAAGGCGGTCCTCGAGGGACGATGGCACCCTCGGTCGTTCGAACCCCTGCGCCCTTGGACGGATGGGGAAACTCTCTTCGATGTCACGGAGGCGGTCCCGACTGAAACCGGAGGGGCACATGCTGGCGGTGCTAGCCCCGCCGCCGTCGAGGACCACTGGCGCCACCCCCCTCCACCGCCCACCCTCACCCCCAACCCCACCCAGCCTGCGCCCTTTCCGTCGGCCCCATGCTGGTGATATCCAGATCCAGCCCAATGTGGCCGCCAGGTGGCACCCACCAGGCGGGGAAGAGGTTTGGAGATGGTGGAGGTGGTGGGGGCGGTGGGGGGCTGTGGGGGGTGGGGAGCGGAGGAGGAGGAGGAGGACGGACGGAAGGACGGAAATGCTCCCGCGCGCATGGGCTTGCATACACGCCCCGCAGAGTGTCCTCTGGAGACATGGATGCACGCCTGGAGCACGCGGAAACACGGAGACACACGCACACAGCAGATGCACGAATGGAACGCTCAGGAGATGCAGAGGTAGACGCGGGCAGGCGGAACACGTGGGAATGCAGACACACGTCACCCCCGCGCACACGATACACGGAGCATGCAGGCACGGTCCGCATGTGCACGCGCTGCACGGGATGCTCGGGGATGCGGACACGGATGTGGCCCTGTACACGTGGCACCCACAAGCAGGCGTCACGCGGGCTCAGAGACACAGCCGGCGACACATGCGGACAGACTGAGCACCCAAAACACGGGCGGACGAAGCGAATGTACGAGCACCTCCCGCACCGTGCACAAGCGTGACGTCCCTAAGCCGCCGTGCCACACTCGCACGCTCAGACGGACGTGGACGCACAGTGCGCCCGCGCCACCCACGGGCACGGCAGGCACTCCGTGCGGTGCCGACGCGACGCACCACGGCACCCCGCGGTGCACAGGGGGATGCCCACGTGGAAGACACTGCACGGGCAAACGCCCGCGGCCCCCCGAACACGCCTTGTTTTGCATTTTTGCTTTTTTGTCTTGCCTTCTGTTTTTGCCTTTTTCCTTGTTTTTTGTCTTTTTCCCTTTCCCTTTTGCCTTTTGTGTTACCTTTTTGCCTTGACTTTTTCTCTTTTAACATTGCCTTTTTCATTGTCTTTTTGTCTTTATGACTTGATTTTTTGCCTTTTTACCATATTTCCTTGCCTTTTTGCCTTTTTCTCTTGTCTTTTTGCCTTTTCCCTTTTTGCTTTGCATTTTACCTCTCGCCTTGCCTTTTGACTTTTTGCATCTTTGCCTTTTTTCCATCTGCCTTATCTTTTTGCTTTTTTGTTTTTTTGCCTTACCTTTTTGCCTTGCCTTTTTTCCCTTTTTGCATTCCGTTTTAGCTTTTTGCCTTCTCTTTTTGACATTTTTCCTCTTTGCCTTTTTTCCTTTTTGTCTTATCTTTTTGTGTTTTTCCTTTCCTTTATTCCTTTTTGCCTTGCCTTTTGCTTTTTTTCTTTTTGCCTTGCCTTTTTTCCTATTTGCTTTTTTGCCTTTTTGCTTTGCCTTTTTCCTTTTTGCCTTGCCTTGCCTTTTTGCCTTGCCTTTTTGCATTTTTTCCTGCCTTTATTCCTTATTGCCTTGCCTTTTGGTCTTTTTTTTACCTTGCTTTTTTCCCTTTTTGCCTTTTCCCTTGTCTTTTATCCTTTTTCCTGGTCTTTTTGCCCTTTTCCCTTGTCTCTTTGCCTTTTTCCCTTTTTTCCTTTCCTTTTTGCCTTTTGTCTTGCCTTTTTGCTTTGACTTTTTCCCTTTTTACCTTGCCTTTTTGTCTTTATGATTTACCTGTTTGCCTTTTTACTGGTTTGCCTTCCCTTTTTGCCTTTTTACCATGTTGCCTTGCCTCTTTGCCTCTTTGTCTTGCCTTTTTGCCTTACCTTTATTCTTTTTTCCCTTTCTGCTTTTTTGCTTAGACTTTTTGCTTTTTTGCCTTTTTATCTTGCCTCGCCTTGCCTTTTTGTTGTGCCTTTTTGCCTTTTTCCCTTGTCTTTTTGCTGTTTGCCTTTTTTTGTTGCCTTTTTTCCATTTTAAATTTTGCCTTATCTCTTTTCCTTTTAGCATTTTTCATTGCCTTTTTGCATTTTGCTTTGTCTTTTAGCCTTTATTCCTTTCCTTGCATTGTCTTTTTCCCTTTTTCCTTTATCCTTGCCTTGCCTCACTTTGCATTTTTGCCTTTTTGTCTTGTCTTGTGTTTTTGCCTTTTTGTCTTGACTTGCCTTTTGCCTTTTTTCCTTGTCTTTTTGCCTTTTTCCCTTGTCTTTTTTGCCTTTTGCCTTGCTTTTTTCTTTGACTTTTTCCCTTTATACCATACCTTTTTCATTGCCTTTTGCTTTTATGATTTACCTTTTTGCCTTTTTACTGGTTTGCCTTCCTTTTTTGCTTTTTTACCTTAGTGCCTTGCCTTTTTGCACTTTTGCCTTGCCTTTTTGCCTTTTTCCTTGCCTTTATTTCTTTTTGCCTTGCCTTTTTGCCTTTTTTCTTTTTCCTTGCCTTTTTTGCTTTTTCCTCTGCCTTTCACTTTTTTGCCTTTCTACCTTGCCTTGCCTTGCCTTTTTGCCTTTCCTTTTTCCCTTTTTCCCTTGTCTTTTTGGCTTTTTGCCTTCTTTCCTCGCCTTTTTCCATTTGAACTTTTGCCTTATTTCTTTTCTTTTTACACTTTCCATTGCCTTTTTGCTTTGTCTTTTAGTCTTTATTCTTTCCTTGCTTTGCATTTTTGCCTTTTTGTCTTGCCTTGTGGTTTTGGCTTTTTGTCTTGACGTGCCTTTTGACTTTTTGCTCTTTTGCCTTTTCTCCTTGTCTTTTTGCCTTTTTCCTTGCCTTTTTGCTTTTTGTCTTGCCTATTTGCCTTAACTTTTTCCCTTTTTACCTTGCCTTTTTCATAGCCTTTTTACCTTTATGATTTGTCTTTTTAACCGTTTGCCTTCCCTATTTGCCTTTTTACCATATTGCCTTCCTTTTTTCCTCTTTTGCCTTGTCTTTATCCCTTGTATTTTTAGATATTTGTCTTTTGTCCATTTTAACTTTTGCATTATCTCTTTTCCTTTTTGCATTGCCTTTTGACTTTTTGCTTTGCCTTCTAGCCTTTATTCCTTTCCTTTCATTGCCTTTTTGCCTTTTTACCTTTTTGTCTTTTTCCTTTCCTTGCCTTGCTTTGCGTTTTTGTCTTTTTGTCTTGGCTTGTGTTTTTGCCTTGACTTGCCTTTTGACTTCTTGACTTTTTGCTTTCTATTTTTACCTTTTTCCCTTGTCTTTTTGCCTTTTTCCCTTTGTGCCTTTTGGCCTTGACTTTTTCCCTTGTAACCTTGCCTTTTTGCCTTTATGACTTACCTTTTTGTCTTTTTACCAGTTTGCCTTCCCTTTTTGCCTTTTAACTGTATTGCCTTTCCTTTTTGCCTTTTCTCTTTTTGCCTTGCATTTTACCTTTTTGCCTTGGATTTTGACATTTTGCCTCTTAGCCTTTTTTCCACTTGCCTTATCTTTATGCCTTTTTGTCCTTTTGCCTTGCCTTTTTGCCTTTTTTCCTTGTCTTTTTGCCTTTTTAACCTATTGCCTTGCCTTTTTGCCTTTTCCCTTTTTACCTTGCATTTTAACTTTTTTCCTTGACTTTGAACTTTTTGCCTCATTGCCTTTTTTCCATTTGCCTTATCTTTTTGCCTTTTTGTCCTTTTGCCTTGCGTTTTTGCCTTGCGTTTTTGCCTGTTTGCCTTCCCTTTTCCCTTTTTTGCCCTCTGTTTTAGCTTTTTGCCTTGTCTTTTTGACTTTTCCCTCTTTGCCTTTTTCTTTGCCTTTTTGCCTTTTTTCCTGCCTTTATTCCTTTTTGCCTTTTTTCTTTTTGACTTGCCTTTTTCCTTTCTGCTTCTTTGCTTTTCCTTTTCTTTATGCCTTTTTCCCTTGTCTTTTTGCTTTTTGCCTTTTTCCTTGCCTTTTTTCCATTTTAGCTTTTCCCTTATGTCTTTTCCTTTTTGCATTTCTGCATTGAGTTTTTCCCTTTTTGCTTTGCCTTTTAGCCTTTATTCCTTTCTTTGCATTGTCTTTTTGCCTTTTTCCTTGCTTTGCCTTGTATTTTTGCCTTTTTGTCCTGTCTTGTGTTTTTGCCTTTTTGTCTTGACTTGCCTTTTGCCTTTTTTCCTTGTCTTTTTGCTTTTTTCCCTTGTCTTTTTTCTTTTCTTTTTTGCCTTTAATCTTGACTCTTTCCCTTTTTACCTTGCCTTCTCCATTGCCTTTTGGCCTTTAGTATTTGTCTTTTTGCTAGTTTGCCATCCCCTTTTGCCTTTTTACTGTATTGCCTTGCCTTTTTGCCTTTTTGTCATGCCTTTTTGTCTTTTTCCCTTGCCTTTTGACTTTTTGCCTCTTCACCTGTTTACTTTTTTCTTTCTGCCTTATCTTTTTGCCGTTTTGTCTTTTGCCTTGCCTTTTTGCCTTTTTCCCTTCCCTTTTTCCTTTTTACCTTTCCTTTTTTGTCTTTTTGCCTTTGTGCATTTCCTTTTTCCCTTTTCTCTTTGGATTTTTGCCTTCTTTCCTTACCTTTTTTTCCTTTAACCTTTTGCCTTATCTCTTTTCCTTTTTGCATTTTTGCATTGCCTTTTTGTTTTTGCTTTGCCTTGTAGCCTTTATTCCTTTCCTTTCATTGTCTTTTTACTTTTTTATCTGTTTGCCTTTTTCCTTGCCTTGCTTTGTGGTTTTGCCTTTTTGTCTTGCCTTACTTTTTTGCCTTTCTGTCTTCACTTGCCTTTTGACTTTTTATCTTGATTTTTTGCCTTTTTCTCTTGTCTTTTTCCCTTTTCCCTTTTTGCCTTTGTGGTGCCTTTTTACCTTGCTTTTTTCCTTATTTGCCTTCCCTTTTCCCTTTTGTTTTAGCTGTTTGCCTTCTCTTTTTGACTTTTTCCCTCTTTTCCTTTTTGCCTTTTTGCCCTTTTGCCTTGCCTTTTTGCCTTTTTTCCTGGGTTTTATTCCTTTTTGCCTTGCCTTTTTTACTTTTTACCTTTTTGCTTTGCGTTTTTCTTTTTTGCTTTTTTGTCTTTTTTCTTGCCTTTTTTCCTTTCTGCAATTTTACATTGCCTTTTTGCTTTGCCTTTTAGCTTTTTGCCTTTCCTTGCATTGCTTTTTGCCTTTTTACCTTTCTGCCTTTTTCCTTGCCTTGCCTTCTGTTTTTGCCTTTTTGCTTTGCCTTGCATTTTTTCCTTTTTGCCTTGACTTGCCTTTGACTTATTGCCTATTTGCCTTTTTCCGTTTTTGCGTTTCCTCTTTGCCTTTAGGCCTTTTTGCCTTTAATTTTGCATTTTTGCCTTGCCTTGCCAAGCCTTTTTGCCCTTTCGACTTTTTGCCCTGCCATCCCTTTTTGCCTTGCTTTACCTTGCCTTTTTGCCATTTTTGCTTTCCTTTCCTTGCCTTTTTACCTTTTTGCCTAACCTTCTCTTGCCTTTTTGCCTTTACCTTTTTACCTTCTCTTGCCAGGCCTTTTTACCTTTTTCCCTTTTTTCTTGCCTTGCGTTTCATTTTTCCCTTGCCTTTTTGCCTCTTTTTCTTGGCTTTTTGCCTTTTTAAATTGACTTGCCTTTTTCCCTTTTGCCTTGCCTTTGCACATTTTTCGTTTTTGCCTTGCCTTTTTGCTTTTCCTTGCTTTGCCTTTTGTCCTTTTTGCCTTCATGTCTTGCCTTTTTGCCTGTTTACCTTATATCCTTTTTACCTTACTGCCTTGCCTTTTTGCCTTCATGTCTTGACTTTTTGACCTTTTGCCATTGAAAGAAACAGAAACCGAATGAAGGTTTTCTCATTCTGACTGCTTTCTTGAGAGGACTGGATGAAGTCAGAGAGCTCTTTCACTGAGAAACATGCAGGGTGATGTTGCCCCTGTGCTCTCTTGGAAAAGAGTGTGTAGTTACACACTTTTAACTGTGGAAAAGCACTTGGGTTTGTTAGGATTTCACCATGCACTTTGTTTTCCCTGTGCAAATACTTCCTTTCAAAATCTCTTAACCCTAACACTGCATACTTTTTCTGCTTCAAGAACAGGGCTACCGCCATTGACTTTCCTGAGGAAAGCTTATGTTTGCAATGGTCAGACTTACTGCGCTCATTGCAGAAAAGAGAAAAGAATAGACATTCTCAAATAATACCTGCTTTTCTCAGAGGAGTGGATGAAGTCAGGAAGTTCTTTCTTTCACTGAGAAACATGCAGACTGATGTTGCCTCTGTGCTCTCTTACTTGGAAAAGAGTGTATAGATTAAAAACTGTAGAAAGGTACTTGGGCTTGTTAGGATTTCACCAAGCACTTTGTCTTTCCTGGGCAGCCACCTGCTTTCACAATCTCTTAACGCTAACTCTACGTACTCGTTCCACTTCCAGAAGAGAGGTACCGCAATATAGGTTCCTGAGGAAACCTTCCATTTGCAAAGGGCAGATCTGCCAAGCTCATTGCAGGAAAGTGAAACCAAATGATGGTTTTCTCATTCTAACTGCTCTCCTCAGAGGAATGGAAGAACTCAGAGTGTTCTCTCTTTCACTGAGACTCATGGAGGTTGATGTTGCTTCTGTGCTCTCTTAATTGGAAAACAGTGTATAGTTACACACTTTGAACTGTGGAAAGGCACCAGGGTTTGTTAGAATTTCACCATGCACTTTGTTTTCCTTGGTCAACAACTTGCTTTCACAACTCTTAATGAAAACACTACATACTTTTTCTGCTTCAACAACAGGACTACCACAATGGATTTTTCTTGAGGGAAGTTTCTTTTGCAAGGGTCAGATTTTCTGAGCTCATTGCTGGAAAGAGAAAATAACAGACAGTCTCTCATAATACCTGCTTTTCTCAGAGGAGTGGATGAAGTCAGCGAGTTCTTTCTTTCACTGAGTAACATGCAGACTGATTTTGCCTCCTCGCCCACTTACTTGCTAAAGAGTGTAGATTTATACACTTTGAACTGTGGAAAGGCACTTGAGCTTGTTAGGATTTCACCATGCACTTATTTTTTCTGGGCTAAAAAGTGCTTTAACAATCTCTTAACGCTAACTCTACATGCTCGTTCCACTTCCAGAAGAGGGCTACCGCAATGGAGTTTTCCTGAGGAAACATTTCATTTCCAAAGGGCAGATCTGCCGAGCTCCTTGCAATGCAATAAGGCAAAAATGCAAGACATGTCACGGTAAAAAGGCAAAAAAGCAAAAAGGCAATACAAAAATGCAAAAAAGCAGAAAGACCAAAAGCGAAGGCAAAAATGCAAGACGAAAGAAAAAAGGGGAAACAGTAAAAAGGCCAGGGAAAAAGGAAGAAAAGCATGGCCAAAAGGCAAAAAGGCATCACTAGGCAAGGCAAGTCATGGCAAAGAAAAAGGCTATGCAAGGCACGGCAAAAAAAGGAAAAAAGGCCAGTCAAGGCAAAAATGGCAAAAAGCAAGGCAAGCAATATAAAAAGGTAAAAATGCAAAAAGAGAAGGCAAAAAGGAAGACAATAAAGCAAACAGAGAAAAAGACAAGGCATTAAGGCAAAAAGGCAAGGCATGAAGGCAAAAAGGAAATGCAAATAGGGTAAAAGGCAAGACAAAAAGGCAAGGCAAAAAGGAAAGTCAAAAAGACAAAATGGCAAGGCAAAAAGACAAAAACACAAGGCATGAAGGCAAGGCTTGAAGGCAAAAAGGCAAGGTGAAAAATCAAAAAGTCAAGGGAAAAAGGCAAAAAAGCAAAGCACTGCAAAAAGGCAAAAAGAAAAGACAGGGAAAGGCGAAAAGGCAGGAAGGGAAAAAGTCAAAACGCAAGTCAAGACAAAAAGGCAAAAACACAAGACAAGACAAAAAGACAAAAATGAAAAGCAAGGCAAGGAAAAATGTGAAAAAGGAAAAAAGGCAATACAAAATGCAAAAAGGAAAAGAGGTAAGGCAAAAGTTAAAATGGAAAAAAGGAAAGGAAAAAAGCAAAAGCCAAAAAGACAAGGGAAAAAGACAGGGCAAAAAGGTAAGGCAAGGAAAGGTAAAAAGGCAAAAAAGTAAAAAGAAAGAAAACAGGCAAGGCAAAAAGGAATAAAGGCAAGGCAAAAGGAAAAAAGGCAAAGAGGGAAAAAGTAAAAAACACAAGGCAAAAAGCTAAAACGGAAGGCAAAACAGGGAAAAAGGGAAGGCAAAAAGAGAAAAAGGCAAGGCAAAAAGGCAAGGCAAAAGGACAAAAAGGCAAAAAGATAAGGCAAAAGGGCAAAAGGCAAATAGGGGAAAAGTCAAAAGACAATTCAAAAAGGTAAAATGCAAGGCAAAAGGGAAAAGGCAAAAAGGCAAGGCAATACAGTAAAAAGGCAAAAAGTGAAGGCAAATCGGTAAAAAGGCAAGTCATAAAGGCAAAAAGGCAATGAAAACGGCAAGGTTGAAAGGGAAAAAGTCAAGGCAAAAAGGAAAGGGAAAAAGGGAACAAGGCAAAAACACAAGGAAAGACAAAAAGGCAAAACATAAAACAAGGCAAGGGAAGGAAAAAGGCAAAAAAGTAAAAAGGCAAAAAGACAATGAAAGGAAAGGAATAAAGGCTAAAAGGCAAAGCAAAAAGGCAAAAGCCAATGCAAAAATGCAAAAAGGAAGAGAGATAAGGCAAAAGCAAAAATGGAAAAAAGGCAAAAATCCAAAAAGCCAAGGGAAAGGCAAGCAAAAAGGCAAAAAGGCAAGGCAAGGCAAGATAAAAATTCAAAAAAGGAAAAAGGGAAGTCAAAAAGAAAAATGGCAAAAAGGCAAGTCAAAATGGAAAAAAGGTAAGGCAAAAAGGCAAGGCAAAAGGGCAAAAATGCAAAAAGATAAGGCAAAGAGAGAAAAAGTCAAAAACAGGGGCCAAAAAACTGAAAGGAAAGGCAAAAAGGGAAAAGGTAAGGGGAAAAGGCAAGGAAAAAAGGCAAAAAAGAAAGGCAAAAGGACAAAAAGACCACAAAGAAGCAAAAGGTAAAAAGGCAGAGTCAAAAAGCCAAAAAGACAAGGGAAAAAGGCAAAAAGGGAAAAAAGGCAAGGCAAGGTAAAAAGGCACAAAACCAAAAAGGCAAAGCAAAAAGGCAAAAAAGCAAAAGGGAAAAATGCAAAAAGGCAAGGCAAAAGTATATATAGCCAAAAAGGTAAGGCTAACGTAAAAAAGGAAAAGAGGCAAAAAGTCAAAAGACAAGGCTAAAAGGTAAAACACAAGGTAAAAAGGAAAAAGGTAAAAAGGGAAGACAAAAAGGGAAAAGGCAAGGCAATATGGTAAAAAGGCAAAAAGGGAAGGCAAACTGGTAAAAAGGCAAGTCATAACGGCAAAAAGGCAATGAAAAAAGCAAAGTTAAAAGGGAAAAGTCAAGGCAAAAAGGCAACACACAGGGCAAAAAGGAAAGGGAAAAAGGCAAAAACACAAGGGAAGACAAAAAGGCTAAAACGCAAAGCAAGGCAAGGCAAGCGAAAAGGCTAAAAGGTAAAAAAGTAAAAAGACAAAAGGCAATGAAAGGAAAAGAACAAAGCCTAAAAGGCAAAGCAAAAAGGCAATGCCAAAATGCAAATAGGAAGAGATAAGGCAAAAGTTAAAATGGAAAAAAGGCAAAAATCCAAAAAGACAAAGGAAAAGGCAAGGTAAAGCAAGGTAAAAATGCAAAACAGCAAAAAGAAAAAAAGGAAGGCAAAAAGAAAAAAGGCAAAACGGCAAGGCAAGGAAAGGAATAAAGACTAAAAGGCAAAGCAAAAGGCAATGCAAAAATGCCTAAGTAAAGCACTATTGAAGTAAAAGAACAAAGTAGGAGGACTCCTACTACTTGACCTTAGAGCCTACTATACAGCTATGGTAGTCAAAAAAACTGGTACTGATACAACGGCAGACACTTTGACCAGTGGAACAGAACTGAGAGCCCAGACGGAAGTCCACCCACCTGGTCACTGTATCTTTGACAAAGGTCCAAAGCCTGTTAAATGGGGAAAAGATAGTCTTTATAATAAATGGTGCCGTCAAAACTGGATGTCCACCTGTAAAAAAATGAAATGAGACCCATATGTCACACCATAAACAAAACTAATTCAAATGGATCAAAGACCTGAATATAAAACCCCAAACTATAAAGATCATAGAAGAAAAACCAGAGTCAACACTAGAGGCCCAAATACATGGCATAAATAGCATACAAACCATAACTAACAATACAAAAACAACAGAAGATAAGCTAGATAACTGGGATCTTCTAAAAATTAAACACTTACGCTCATCAAAAGACTTCACCAAAAGGGTAAAAAGACAACCTACACGCTGGGAAAAAAACTGTCTATAGCAAATCTGACAAAGGTCTAATCTCTAAAATCTATAGGAAAACCCAATACCTCTACAACAAAAAATAATCCAATTTAAAAAAATGGGCAAAGGATATGAATAGACACTTCACTAAAGAAGACATTCAGGCAGCTAACAGACATATGAGGAAATGCTCGAGATGACTAACCATTAAAAAAAAAAAATTTTAGAGAAACGCAAATCAAAACTACAATGAGATACCGTCTCACCGTGACATTACTGGCACAAATCCAAAAAACTGAAAATAACAAATGTTGGAGAGGCCGCAGAGAGACTGGACCTCTTATGCACTGCTGGTGGGAAAGTAAAATGGTGCAACCAGTTTGGAAAACGTTACGGCAGCTTCCCTAAAAAGCTAGAAATAGAAATACCTTATGACACAGCTATCCTACTCCTAGGAATATATCCTAGAGAAATAAGAGCCATCCCACAAACAGACACATGCACACCTATGTTCACTGCAGCATTATTCACAATAGCAAAAAGATGGAAAAAACTTAAGTGCCATCAACAGTTGAATGGATAAACCACTATAGTACATACACACAATGGAATACTATGCAACAACAAAGAACAATGATGAATCTGTGAAATATCTCACAACATGGATGAATCTGGAGGGCATTACGCTGAGTGTAAAAAATTAATCACAAAAGGACAAATACTGCACGAGACCACTATTATAAAAACTCATAAAAAGGCTTACACACAGCAAGAAACAATCCTAGGAAGGGGAGGGTTGGGGAAGGAAAAATGCCAACTAGACAATAGATAAGTGGTAAATTTGGTGAACAGTAAGACAATACACAATTCTGGGGAATTCAGCACAACTTGACAAAGGCAAGGACATGGAAGCTTCATAGATCCAAACTCTCTGAGGGACTGAATTACTGGGCTGTGGGCTGGCGACCACAGCCTCGGGGGACATCTATCTCAATCGACATAACATAGTTTATAAAGAAAATGTTCTACATCCTACTTTGGTGAGTAGCTTCTGGCATTTTAAGAGCTTGTGAGTGGCCATCTAAGATACTCCACTGGTCCCACCCCATCTGGAGCAAGGGAAAATGAAGAAAACCAAAGACACAAGGGAAAGATTAGTCCAAAGGACTAATGGACCACAACTACCACAGCCTCCACCAGACTGAGTCTAGCACAACTACGTGTTGCCTGGCTACCACCACGTACTGCTCTGACAGGGATCACAATACAGGGTCCTGGACACAGCTGGAGAAAAATGTACAACAAAATTCTAACTCACAAAAAAAGACTAGACTTACTGGTCTGACAGAGCCTGGAGAAACACCCAGAGTATGCCCCCTGGACACACTTTAAATTCAGTACTGAAGTCATTCCTGAGGTTCACCCTTCAGCCAAAGATCAGACAGGCTCATAAAACAAAATGAGAGTAAATAGTCACACAAACCCAGGGGCAAGGATGAGATGGGAGGAGGGGACAGGAAATCTGGTAATAGGGAACCCAAGGTTGAGAAGGGAGACCGTTGATATGTTATGGGGTTGGTAACTAATGTCACAAAACAATATGTGTATTAATTGTTTAATGAGCAACGAATCTGCTCTGTAAACCTTCATCTAAATGACAATACAAAAAAAGAAAAAGGTCAAATGAAAAAAGAAATCATACAACACATTGCATTGGGCAAATCTGTTGCAAAAGATCTCTTTAAAGTGTTAAAAACAAAGACCTCACTTTTAGGACTAAGGTGGACCCCACCAAAGCCATGATATTTTTAATTGCCACATATGCATGCAAAAGCAGGACAAGGAATAAAAATTACTGAAGAAAAATTTTTCCATTTGAATTATGGCATTGGCAAAGGGTATTGAAAAAAAGTTTTGTTTTTTTTTTTTATTGACTATACCATGGACTGCCAGGAGGGTGAAAAAATCTGTCTTCAAAAAAGTACAGAATGAGTGCTCCTTAGAAATGAAGATGGCGAGACTTCAAGTACTTTAGACATGTTATTATAAGAGACAAGTACCTTGAGAGAGATATCATGATTGCTAAAGCAGAAGATCTACAAAAAATAGGAGGATCCTCAACAAGATGAATTGACACAGTGCCTACCACAATGGGCTCAAACATAGCAACAATTGTGAGGGTGGCGCAGGACCCATGTTTCTGTCCTTTGTACATGGGGTCGCTATGAGTCGAACTGACTTGAAGGCACTGTTTAACAACAAAATTAACAAAATTTTTTATGATTTAAAGCCTTCCTCTTTTTCTTGCGTTGTTACAATCTACCCTAACTGACACAATTTTTCCTCCCAAAGGGCAGCTAACACTTATTGAGAGCTCATTGTAGGCCACGTGGTGACCTTGAATTGTTTTATACATACTTCATTTCATTCTGAAAATAACCTTATCAAGTAAGAACAATTGTTATTTATATCTCATGAATGGAGAAATTTATCGATAGAGAGTTTGGGAAACTTAACCAGGCTGACATGTAAATCTGGAGTTACAACCTGGCTAGCTGACACAGAACACTGTGCTACTCATTTTCGGGTTAGTGATACTAGCTAGCAGTATTTGAACTACTTCCTAGTGCCCCCGAATAGTGTGCATGCTCTTATACACGTCTATATCATTCCTTTACACTTTCTTTCATGTATATTGCAAGTGTCACAAGAATCACCTCTTTTCGAACTGCATTCCTGATTCACTAAAATAATTAAGCATTCATTACTATGAACACATAATTCTGTATATTGCTCCATTATAAGAGAAATTACTATCTATGATATTTGTTGGTTTCTTTGTTTCCTCCACAGTAAGCTTTTTCATCCTAATAAGGACCAAAATTTTGACTAGTGTAGAACCTAGGATAAGCGTACCTATAATAAATGGATGTTAATCAATTATACTCATCCAACCATTTGTACAGGGTATAAAATGAAAAACCAAACCTGATGACGGTGAGTTGATTCTGATTCCTAGCGACCCTATAGGATAGAATAGAATTGCCCCATAGGGTTTCCACAGAGGACCTGGTGGATTTGAACTGCCAACCTTTTGGTTAGCAGCCATAGCAATTAACATCTACACCATCAGGACTTCTGTACACGGTGTATTAATAAATAATTATAATTGGATTTTTTCTCAGTTTTTTTTAAGGGAAAAAGAGTTCCATATCTTGGGAGGTAATAATAATAATAAATTTGTGGTGAAATCTAAAAGGGAGAATTCTATAACACTGCAGGAAATATTAATCATAAAGAGAAGTAGGGAAGAGTGAATCACACTGAATTTGTTTAAAATGCTATAAGAAAGTCAGTTAATTGAAAGAACAGATTAGGTAAACAGGAACATAGGAGCAATAATCTTTATTTAATGTTTACATCAAAATTTTAAAAATTTTTCCTCATTTTTTGAAAACAGTGACAATCTTTTTGAATGTATCCTTGAAAACTTGTTTCACTTGCTGGTTTCTTAGACTATAAATGAAGAGATTTAATAAAGGAGCAAATGAAGCATAGATAACAGCTATACCTTTGGATAAAGTCACCCTTTCTTTTGCTGATGGCTTCATGTAAATGAAGATACAGCTACCATAAGTAAGGGAAACTACAATCATGTGGGCAGAACAAGTGGAAAAAGCGTTCTTTTCTGAGTAGGAGAGATTTTTAGAATGGTCTTGATTATATATGTATAGGAAAAAATCAGTAACAGCAATGTGACCACAAGTATTATAGCTGATAAAAACAAATGAAATTAATTCTAGGAAGTGAGTGTCTATGCAAGACATCTGTAAAGTAGAAGTGTCACACATGAAATGATCCATTACTTTGGAAGCACAGAGTTCTAGTTTCAGCCCTATGACCAACGGTGGAAAGGTAATCAGAAAGCCAGCTGTTCATGAACTGAGTACCAGTTGGTAGCACACTTGGCTTCTCATAATGATGGGATAATGCAACGGTTTGCAGATGTCTGCATAAGGGTCATAAGACATGACAGGCAGAAGGTGAAACTCTGTAACACATATTAAGAGGAAAAAGAACAATTGAGATGCACAACCATTGCAGGAAATGATTTTGTTTTTAGTCACAATGCTTGTCAGAAATCTAGGAATAGATATTGTTGTCAATAAGATTTCCAAGTGGGGGAAATTTCAGAGAAAAAAAATACATTGGCATCTTGAGGCGAAGATCCAACAGCGCGAGGGGGATGATAGCTAAGTTCCCCATCACACTCAAAATGTAATTGAGAAAGAGAAATATAAAAATCACAATTTGCAACTCTGGGTCATCTGTCAGTCCCAAGAGAATGAACTCTATCTCCTCTGACTGGTTCTTCATTTCACTTATGAATCCTATTAAATCGACATTGGGAAAAAAACACAAAAGCAGAAATAACAGGATCTTTTTTAAAGCTACTATCAGAAAAAACTTGATAACCAGAAATGTAAACAAGTGTAAATATTTGTCACAGTTTGACAAAGCAGGTGATCCCTAAAATTATAGTACAGATCAGCCTAAACATCTTCTAATTCACTGTACCGTATACATTAAAGTTTTACTTATTACAATACGAAGTTCTTTCTTCTCTTTCTCCTTTGGACTTGAAAAGTGATTTAAATATTGGCTAATCATTTCCAAATAATCTGAATTCTGCTTAAATGTTCTAAATAGAGAGAGGATAAGTATTATTTGAGATGTGTTTTCTGTGTACGTTTAATAAATTATTGCAATAAGTTTTTATAAAATTTTGCCAACTTTGCCAGTGTCAATTTACTACGCATGTTCAACATCTTTTACTTTATGAAAAGACTTTTTAAATTTATCAAACATATAGAATTATTAGGAGTTATATATTTTCCGTAAGTATGATCAAAATTCTCCAGTATACGCCATTAATTTTTTAGCTTTGATGCAGTATTGCTCCATTGTTCCTTTGACTTATTTTCTTCAATGATTATTTTTTCTGATTCCAAATCATCAGTCTTCTCATAATCTGTTGCATTCGAACTCATCATTTTGAAATATCTTCAAGACACAGTTAGTAATTTCAAAAGTCTAAATAAAGTAGGGAAAGAAATGTAGCTATAGGAAAAACAAACACAATCAATTATTTTCTTATTTTTCTTTGTCTTGGATTCAATCTATAAGGTCTTAAATATTACTTTTTTCCTGTTTGTTCAGACTGCAGTAAATAATTTTGTCTTCTTAGTCTAATGATGAGGGTGATATTAATTACTAGGAATAAGGAGTTTCATTAAATCTTTTTGTTAGTCTAGGACTAGTATAGAAGTGAGAGTCAGTAGTCACTTGTGATCCTAATTATATTATTTCTGACACTCAACTTCACTTTTCTTAAATACATAAGTAAAAAATTTCTCTATAAATGAATAGGCCCATTGTTTGCTACATAGTTAATCGTATACTTTATGTTCAGTAGACTACTGTCTTGTATGTATATCCATGGTGGAAAAGAGATATTTTCTCTTTATTTTAATGAAGATGTTGAAGTGCTATCTGAACATTCATGTATTTAATTTCAGAGTTAATATACAGGTCCCATTGGGTATTGAAATTAGGGTATTTTTCTATCTCTAAATCAATTACCTTATTCATTTTAAAAATCATTCCACTAGGTTATTAATATATACATCTTACTTGAATAAAAATGTTTGACCCTTGCATAGAAGGATGTGTTTCCCCTAATTTCATTTTTTCTCACTCTACTTAATGTAGCAAAAATGTGTATTTTCTTATAAAATTTTTGTTTTGGTTTTGAATGACAGCTATTGACAATCTGAGGTGCTATAGGAAACACTGGTGGCATGCTGTTTAAGAGCTATGGCTCTTAACCAAAAAGGTCAGCAGTTCGAATCCACCAGACTCTCCTTGGAAACCCTATGGGGCAGCTCTACTTTGTCCTACAGGGTCGCTGTGAGTTGGAACCAACTCAACGGCAATGGTTTTATAGCAATTTATAGCAATAATAATCTACCATGTCCCTATTTTCAAGTATTTTTCCCCAATATTTTATATTTATATTTGAGTTTCTTTTTGGTTTTGGAAAATAGGTTAGATGATAGTTAGAGAGATGTAGGTGATTAGATAGATAGATAGACAGACCGATAGATAGATAGATGATAGATAATAGATAGATGATAGGTAATAGATAGATGATAGATAGATGATTGATAGACAGACCGACCAACCGACAGACAGACCAACTGACAGACAGACAGATAGATAGATGATAGGCAGGTATATAGATTCAAATTGCCCTGGTGGCACAGTGATTAAGAGCTACGGTGAATCCACAAGTCACTCCTTGGAAATCCTATAAGGCAGTTCTACTATGTCCTATAGGGTTGCTATGAGTCATAATCAACTAGATGGTAAAGGGTTTGGGTTTTTTTTTTTTTTTTGCTTTGGAAAATAGATTAGATAGATAGCTAGATGATAGATTGGGAGATCGACAGATACATTGGCAGATAGATTCAAACTAATGATTTCAGTAAATCTCAAAATCTGAAGTCAAGGATAGCAGCCATTTTTGTTTTATTCCTTGACCACTAAAAAGATCATAAACTGAGTGATCACAAGTGTTTATTTATCAAGAATGTGTTCCAGTACTTTCATTTCTTCAACTCTCAGTTTTGCTCTACACTCAGTCAGAAAGAGAACAGAGTCAGTTCAACAATATTTGCTAACATCATGTGGCTAGATGACAAATCTACATGCTGGTTTCAAGAATCTGTAAAATAGATGCTATTTTTGCTCTTCAAAATTCCTGAAGGAGTACAATTTCATGTAGTTAAAAAATCTATCATGGGAGGCGAGGCCAAGATGGCTGACTAGGTAGAAGCCACCTTGGATCCCTCTTGCAAAAAGACTCGGAAAAACAAGTGTATTGATCACATACATTACAATCTACGAACCCTGACCGATGAATACAAAGCTAAGGAGTTGACCTGAGTGACAGAGACTCAGCCAGCACAAGCAGGCTGCACACTGACGCGGCTAAGGAGAGAAGGAGCAACTACGGGAAATCAGCGACTGTTTTCGGAGCCTGAAGCCAGTGTCCCAGTCAGAAAAACCTTGGCCCCGGGCTTTGGACTGGGGGCAGGGGAGCGGAGCAAGGTATCCCGAGAGAGCAGAAACATGGGACGCAGCCCTAGCCCCAAGAAGTGACCTCAGGGTAAGCCCAGCCAGTGCACGCCGGCAGCGCAGCAACACGGCTGACAGGAGGAGAAGTCACCGGAAGGCAGAGACTGGTTTTGGAACCTGTAGTGTGGCATCCCAGCCGGGGAACTTTGGCGCTGGGCTTTGGACTGGGAGCAGAGGAACTGACCACGGCTTCTGATACAGCACAGGCACAGGATGCGGGCCTGACCCTCGGGGGCAATCTCAACCCAGCCAATGCACACAGGCTACAGGCCCCTTGGGAATCTAAGATAAAACAGTCATCTCCAAGCAAGATAAGTAACTTTGTCTATATTCCTGGGTGCTACTCTCTGCTACCTATCTGATCCCTCCCCTCCCGTTCCCAGGGGGCTTCATTAACATTGGAATTTCCTGGGCCAGAGAGTGAAGTGCTCTGTGGTTTTTTTGTTTTGTTTTTGTCTTTTCCTAACCCATTCTCCTGGCCTGAGAGAAGCAGCTACAAAAAAAAACCAGGGACCAAAAATCCTTCCCTGACTCCCCAAAATTGGACCAAAAATACAGAACCAGCTCCAGCCAAGCATTTGCGATCCACAGTCTTGGGCTTTCATCCCTACAGGGAACAAAGTGGCTATTATAAAGCAAAGGCAATTCTGATAGTGATCTGACTGTAAATGTTTTAGCAGATTACTGGAAAGACAAGTTTCCCAGGTCTGATATCTCTACCTATTAAACAGAGCCCTCACTGACCTACAAGGGGGAACTGAGGGCTGAAGCTCCACGCAAACCACCTAGCCTCCTGCTGTATGGGTCTGAAGATAATGACACCTACTTTTTTTAACCAATCTGTAGAGGTACATGCATTTGGTGCCTAAGGTATAGCTGCAGAGCCCACCCACAAAAGTGCTTTAGGAAGAGAGACACCACTTACCTCACTGGCACTTGGGGGAAGCCTGTCAGTATCCTGCCCCCCCGGAGTATGACCCCCTGCTGCTACTAGAATCTGGTGCACACAACTATCACCACTACTCCTCTCAGTTAATAGGTGACAGTCTACCCCACACACTTGGTGGCCCAAAATCAGATTCTACTCAAGAATAGTGAATAGACTCTTAGGCTTATATATCTGGTAACAGCCCAAACCACCTGGTAATAGGACATAAGTGATTCAAAGGCTACAACAATCAAGACAGCACGATCTAGTAACCCATCTACATATATTGAAAGAAAACAAAACAAGGTAAGACTCAGTGAGCAAATATAAAATAAATCATTACAATGTCTTATAGATGGCTCGGAGACAGTAGTTGATATCAAACCACATAAAGAAGCAGATCATGATTGCTTCTACAGCTCCCCAAATTAAAGAATCAAAATCTTTCCCAAATGAAGATACAATCCTGGAATTGCCAGATGCAGAATATAAAAAACTAATATACAGAATGTTTCAAGACATCAGGGATGACCTCATAAATGAAATAAGGCAATCTACACAAAAGGCCAAGGAACACACTGATAAAGCAGTTGAAGAAATCAAAAAGATTATTCAAGAACATAGTGGAAAAATTAATAAGCTGAAAGAATCCATAGAGAGACAGCATTCAGAAACCAAAAAGATTAACAGTAAAATTACAGAATTAGACAACTCAATAGGAAGTCAGAGGAGCAGAATCGAGCAATTGGAATGCAGAGTGGGGGAGTTGGTGGATAAGGCAATTGACACCAATATAGTTGAAGAAAAATCTGAAAAAAGAATCAAAAAAAAAAAAGGAAGAAACCCTAAAAATCATGTGGGACTCTATCAGGAAGAATAACTTGCGTGTGATTGGAGTTCCAGAACGGGGAGGAATAACAGAAAATACAGAGAGAATAGTTGAAGATCTGTTGGCAGGAAACTTCCCTGACATCATGAAAGATATCATGATGACATCATGAAAGGATATCTATCCAAGATGCTCATCGAACACCATAGAAGGTTGATCCAAAAAGAAAATTACCAAGACATATTATCATCATACTTTCCAAAACCAAAGATAAAGAGAAAATTTTAAAAGCAGCCAGGGATAAAAGAGAGGTGCACTACAAAGGAGAATCAATAAGTTCAGACTACTCAGCAGAAACCAGGCAGTCAAGAAGGCAATGGGATGACATATATAGAGCACTGAAGGAGAAAAATGCCAGCCAAGGATCATATATCCAGCAAAACTCTCTCTCAAATATGAAGGTGAAATTAAAATATTTACAGAGAAACGCAAGCTTAGAAAATTTGCAAAAACCAAACCAAAGCTACAAGAAATACTAAAGGAAATTGTTCGGTCAGAAAATCAATAATGTCAGATACCAGCACAACACAAGGTCACAGAACAGAACATCCTGATATCAACTCAAATAGGGAAATCACAAAAACAAATTAAGATTAATTTTAAAAAGAAAAAAATGCTCAAAACGGGGAATCATTGAAGTCATTATGCAAAAGATCACAATACTCAAAAAGAGGGACTAAATACAGGAGGCATAGAGCTGACATATGGAGAGGGAAACAAGGCGATATAGGAGAATACAAGTTAGGTTTTTACTTAGAAAAATAGGGGTAAATATTGAGGTAACCTCAAAGAGGCCTAACAATTCCATAACTCAAAATAAAAACCAAGAAAAACATAACGACTCAGCAAACATAAATTCGACTACTAGGAAAATGAGGAACACACAATTTACAAGGAAAAACATCTCAGCACAAAAAAGCAAGTGGAAAAATGAAATTGTCAACACACACAAAAAGGCATCAAAATGATACTTATCTATAATTACACTGAATGTAAATGGACTAAATACACCAATAAAGAGACAGAGAGTTTCAGTTGGATAAAGAAACAAAATCCGTTTATATGCTGCCTACAAGAGACACACCTTCGACTTAGAGACACAAACAAACAAAAACTCAAAGGATGGAAAAAATATATCAAGAAAGCAATACGCAAAAAAGAGCAGGAGTAGCAATATTAATTTCCGACAAAATAGACTTTAAAGTTAAATCCACCACAAAGCATAAAGAAGGACACTACATAATGATTAAAGAGACAATTGACCAGGAAGATATAACCATATTAAATATTTATGCACCCAAAGACGGGGCTGCAAAATACATAAAACAAACTTTAACAGAACTGAAAAGTGAGATAGACACCTCCACAATTATAGTAGGAGACTTCAACACACCACTTTCAGAGAAGGGTAGGACTTCCAGTAAGAAGCTCGATAGAGACACGGAACACCTAATTGCTACAATCAACCAACTTGACCTCATAGACTTATACAGAACACTCCACACAACAGCTGCAAAGTATACTTTTTTTCTAGTGCCCATGGGAACATTCTCTAGAATAGATCACATATTAGGTCATAAAACAAACCTTTGCAGAATCCAAAACATAGAAATATTACAAAGCACCTTCTCAGACCATAAGGCCCTAAAGGTGGAAATCAATAACAGAAAAATAAGGGAAAAGAAATGAAATACTTGGAAACTGAACAATACCCTGCTCAAAAAAGACTGGGTTATAGAAGACATTAAGGAGGCAATAAAGAAATTCATAGAATGCAACGAGAATGAAAACACTTCCTATCAAAACCTCTGGGACACAGTGAAAGCAGTGCTCAAAGGTCAATTTATATCGACAAATGCACACATACATAAAGAAGAAAGAGCCAAAATCAGAGAACTGTCCCTACAACTTGAAAAAATAGAAAGCGAACAACACAAGCATCCATCAGGCACCAGAAGAAGACAAATAATAAAAATTACAGCTGAACTAAATGAATTAGAGAACAGAAAAACAATTGAAAGAATTAACAAAGTCAAAAGCTGGTTCTTTGAAAAAATTAACAAAATTGATAAACCATTGGCCAGACTGACTAAACAAATACAGGAAAGGAAACAAATAACCCGAATAACAAACGAGATGGGCCACATCACAACAGACCCAACTGAAATTAAAAGAATCACATGAGATTATTATGAAAAATTGTACTCTAACAAATTTGCAAACCTAGAAGAAATGGATGAATTCCTGGAAAAACACTACCTACCTAAACTAACACATTCAGAAGTAGAACAACTAAATAGACCCATAAAAAAAAAAGAGATTGAAAAGGTAATCAAAAAACTCCCAACAAAAAAAAAAAAACCCTGGCACGGACAGCTTCACTGCAGAGTTCTACCAAACTTTCAGAGAACAGTTAACACCACTACTACTAAAGGTATTTCAAAGCATAGAAAATATTGGAATACTACCCAACTCATTCTATGAAGCCACCATCTCCCTAATAACAAAACCAAGTAAAGACATCACACAAAAAAGAAAATTACCGACCTATATCCCTCATGAACATAGATGCAAAAATCCTCAACAAAATTCTAGCCAATAGAATTCAACAACATATCAAAAAAATAATCCACCACAACCAAGTGGAATTTATACCAGGTAATAATCCACCATATCAATAAAACAAAAGACAAAAACCACATGATCTTATCAATTGATGCAGAAAAGGCTTTTGACAAAGTCCAACACCCATTCATGATAAAAACTCTCAGCAAAATAGGAATTGAAGGAAAATTCCTCAACATAATAAAGGGCATCTATACAAAGCCAACAGCCAGCATCATTCTAAATGGAGAGAGTCTTAAGGCATTTCCCTTGAGAACGGGAACCAGACAAGGATGCCCTTTATCACCGCTCTTATTCAACATTGTGCTAGAGGTTCTAGCCAGAGCAATTAGGCTAGGCAAAGAAATAAAGGGCATCCGGATTGGCAAGGAAGAAGTAAAATTATCTCTATTTGTAGATGACATGATCTTCTACACAGAAAACCCTAAGGAATCCTCCAGAAAACTACTGAAACTAATAGAAGAGTTCAGCAGAGTATCGGGAGTATCGGGATACAAGATAAACATACAAATATCAGTTGGATTTCTCTACACCAACAAAAAGTACATCAAAGAGGAAATTACCAAATCAATGCCATTTACAGTAGCACCCAAGAAGATAAAATACTTAGGAATAAATCTTATCAAAGATGTAAAAGACCTATACAAAGAAAACTACAAGGTACTACTGCAAGAAACTGAAAGGGACCTACATAAGTGGAAAAACATACCTTGCTCAGGGATAGGAAGAGTTAACATGGTAAAAATGTCTATTCTACCAAAAGCCATCTATACATACAATGCACTTCCGATCCAAATTCCAATGACATTTCTTAATGTGATGGAGAAACAAATCACCAACTTCATATGGAAGGGAAAGAAGCCCCAGATAAGTAAAGCATTACTGAAAAAGAAGAAGAAAGTGGGAGGCCTCAGTCTACCTGATTTTAGAACATATTATACAGCCACAGTAATCAAAACAGCCTGGTACTGGTACAACAACAGACACGTAGACCAAAGGAACAGAATTGAGAACCCAGATATAAATCCATCCACACATGAGCAGCTGATATTTGACAAAGGCCCAGTGTCAGTTAATTGGGGAAAAGATAGTCTTTTTAATAAACGGTGCTGGCATAACTGGATATCCATTTGCAAAAAATTGAAACAGGACCCATACCTCACACCATGCACAAAAACTAACTCCAAATGGATCAAAGAACTAAACATGAAGTCTAAAACGATAAAGATCATGGAAAAAAAAAAATAGGGACAACCTTAGGAGCCCTGATACAAGGCATAAACAGAATACAAAACATTACCAAAAATGATGAAGAGAAACCAGATAACTGGGAGCTCCTAAAAATCAAACACCTATGCTCATCTAAAGAAAAAAGACTTCACCAAAAGAGGAAAAAGACCACCTAGAGATTGGGAAAAAAATTTCAGCTATGACTTCTCCGACCAGCGCCTGATCTCTAAAATCTATATGATTCTGTTAAAGTTCAACCACAAAAAGACAAACAACCCAATCAAAAAGTGGGCAAAGGAGATGAACATGCACTTCACTAAAGAAGGTATTTAGGCAGCTAACAGATACATGAGAAAATGCTCTTGATCATTAGCCATTAGAGAAATGCAAATTAAAACTATGAAGAGATTCCATCTCACTCCAACAAGGCTGGCATTAATCCAAAAAACACAAAATAATAAATGTTGGAGAGGCTGCGGAGAGATTGGAACTCTTATACACTGCTGGTGGGAATATAAAATGGTACAACCAATTTGGAAATCCATCTGGCATTATCTTAAACAGTTAGAAATAAAACTACCATACAACCCAGAAATCCCACTCCTCCGAATATACCCTAGAGAAATAAGAGCCTTTACATGAACAGATATATGCACACCCACGTTTATTGAAGCACTGTTTACGATAGCAAAAAGCTGGAAGCAACCGAAGTGTCCATCAATGGATGAATGGTTAAATAAATTATGGTATATTCACACAATGCAATACTATGCATCGATAAAGAACAGTGAAGAATCTGTGAAACATTTCATAACATGGAGGAACCTGGAAGGCATTACACTGAGTGAACTTAGATGCAAAAGGATAAATATTGTATAAGACCACTATTATAAGATCTTGAGAAAAAAAATAGCATAAACTGAGAAGAACACATACTTTCGTGGTTTCGAGAGGGGGGAGGGAGGGAGGGTGGGAGAGGGTTTTTTACTGATTAATTAGTAGATAAGAACTACTTTAGGTGAAGGGAAGGACAATACTCAATACAGGGAAGTTCAGCTCAACTGGACTGGACCAAAAGCAAAGAATTTTCCAGGAAAAACTGAATGCTTCAAAGGCCAGCAGGGCAAGGGCGGAGATTTGGGGACTATCGCTTAAGGGGACTTCTAAATCCATTGGCAAAATAAATTCTATTATGAAAACATTCTGCATCCCACTTTGAAATGTGGCGTCTGGGGTCTTAAATGCTAACAAGTGGCCATCTAAGATGCATCAATTGGTCTCAACCCACCTGGATCAAAGGAGAATGAAGAACACCAAGGTCACACAGTAACTATGAGCCCAAGAGACAGAAAGGGCTACATGAACTAGAGACTTACATCATCCTGAGACCAGAAGAACTAGATGGTGCCCAGCCACAATCGATGACTGCCCTGACAGGGAGCACAACAGAGAACCCCTGAGGGAGCAGGAGAACAGTGGGATGCAGACCCCAAATTCTCATAAAAAGACCAGACTTAATGGTCTGACTGAGACTAGAAGAATCCCGGAGGTCATGGTCCCCAAACCTTCTCTTGCCCCAGGGCAGGAACCATTCCTGAAGACAACTCATCAGACATGGAAGGGACTGGACAATGGGTTGGAGAGAGATTCTGATGAAGAGTGAGCTACTTGTATCAGGTGGCCACTTGAGACTGTGTTGGCATCTCCTGTCTGGAGGGGAGATGGGAGGGTAGAGAGTTTTAGAAACTGGTAAAATGGTCACGAAAGGAGAGACTGGAAGGAGGGAGTGGGCTGGCTCATTAGGGTGAGAGTAAATGGGAGTATGTAGTAAGGTGTATGTAAGCTTATATGTGACTGACTTGATTTGTAAACTTTCACTTAAAGCACAATAAAAATTATTTTTTAAAAAATCTATTATGCTACAGTTTATATGTATCCCTGTATATTCAGGCAGGTTTGAGTACTGCATCTACATATAGAAAATATGTGATGCCTGAGATGTCAATGGTAATTACCATTGTATTTGTAGAGTTGTCTAATTTTATTATCTAGACATTTATTCCAAATTACAAGTGACTTGCCATATGCAGGGAGTGTGGATACTCTTTTTCCCCTAAGGGCATATGGTATAAACAAAAGTCAAACAATAAATGATGAATATTATTGCTTTTGTAATATTAGAAAACATTCAATTATTTGAATAAGAACTTTAATTCCAGTGTTTTTCTTGAGAAGGATTTAAGTCAAAGGGGCAATTGGGAAAGTATACCCATCTGTTAATATTTCCCAATTTCACATACTCTACAAAAATCACAGGACCAGGATACTATCGATAACTCAATTAGAATATGCTTTCTAATTGCCAGATAGAATTTTTCTCTACTTTTTTCCCTTAATTACTTAAACTTAAATGAAAATATGCTTTTCTAAGAGAAGGATATTTTAGGAACGCTCTCAGATTAAAGGAACCCACTTTTCATAACAAAGAATGACTATGTTTGCAATTGTGCACAAAATTGCACACTTGCTACAGTTTTATCAGTTTGTTCATAAGAGACTCAAGGGAGTTAATTAAAATAAAAGGAAGGAAGAAAAAGTAATCTCTTATGGAGACTGGTGTTGAGGATCTACCAATTACATATAATAATAATAAGCTAAAAATTGTAAATTGCTTTAAATACAAATCTGAGGGGACATTACTCCAATAGATAACTAGAAATGATTTAAACACTACATAACATGTCAACAAGATTCTGATGCTTCACTACCCTGAATCTTTATGAATCATTCTTCTGATCAGAGGTTTTATCTCAAACAGGAAACATTTTCTGGACTCCATTATGCAATATATTAAGATTCCGTTAGCTAGATTGTTGCCCAACCAAGTACTTGGGAACAAATATTTGTGTTCTTGTTAGTTACCATCAGTTGGTTGCGACTCAGCGACATCACGTACAACAGAAAGAAACACAGCCTATCTTTCCCTATTCACAAAATCACCGCTATGTTTGAGCCCTTTTTTGCAGCTGCTGTGTCAATCCATCTAGTTGAGAATCTTCTTTTTCTCTGACCCTCTACTTTTCCAAGCATGATGTCCTTCTCAAGGTACTGGTCCCACCTGATAACATGTCCAAAGCACGTGAGATAATGTGTCACCATGCTTGCTTCTAAGGGGCATTCTGGCTGAACTTCTTCCAAGAAGGATTTGTTCATTCTTCTGTCAGTCCGTGGTATTCTTTGCCAACACCATAATTCAAAGTCATCAATTCTTCTTTGATCTTCCTTATTCAGCCTCCTGGTTTCGCCTGCATATGAGGTGATTTAAAATACTATGGCTTGGGTCAGACACATCTTGGCCCTTAAAGTAACATCTTTGCTTTTGAACACTTTAAAGAGGTATTTTGCAACAGATTTTCCCAGTACAATGCATCCTTTGATTTCTTGACTGCTGCTTCCATGGGCATTACTGTGAATCCAAGTAAAATGAAATCCTTGACAACTTCAATCTTTTCTCCATTTATCATGATACTGCTAATTGGTCCAGTTGTGAAGAGTTTTGGATTTGGGTTTTTGTTATTGTTGTTGTTTTTTATTTTGAGGTGTAATCCATACTGAAGGCTCTAGTCTTCGATATTCATCAGTAAGTGCTTGAAGTCCTATTGGCTTTCAGCAAGTAAGGTCACGTCCTCTGCATATCACAGGTTGTTAATGATTCTTCCTCCAATCCAGATGTAACATTCTTCTTAATATACTCCATCTTCTTGGATTATTTGCTCAGCATACAGATTTAATAAATATGGTGAAAGGATATGACCCTGATATACACCTTTTCTGACTTTAAACCTTGCTGAATCCCCTTGTTCTGTTTGAACAACTGCCTCTTGGTCCACGTACAGTTTCCTTACAAGCACAATTCAGTGTTCTGGAATTCCCATTCTTTGTAGTGTTATCCATAATTTGTTATGATCTACACAGCAACGATAACCCTTGTTTTATGTCCTCTTCTTAGTCCAGTTTGAATTTCTGGCAGTTCCCATAATGTACTGTCGCCACTGCTTTTGAATGATCTTCAGCAAAATTTTACTTGTGTGTGATATTAATGATATTGTTTGATAATTTCCACTTTCTGTGGGATCACCGTTCATTGGAATGGGCACTTTTGTTTGGCCAGGAAGCTGTCTTCCAAATTTCTTGGTATAGACAGGTGAACACCTCTAGTACTGCATCCATTTGTTGAAACAACTCAATTGGTAGTCCTTAATTCCTAGACCCTTTTTTCTTAATGCCTTCAGTGCAGCTTGGACTTCTTCCTTCACTACCATTGGTTCTTGGCCATGGTTGATCATTGACCAATTCTTTTTGATACAGTGGCTCTGTGTATTCCTTCCATCTTCTTTTGATGCTTCCTCCATTGTTCAGTATTTTCGCAGCAGAATCCTTCAATATTGCAACTCAAGGCTTGAATTTATTCTTCAGTTCTTTCAGCTTGAGAAATGCTGAGTGTGTTCTTTCCATTTGGTTTCTAATACCATGTCTTTGTACATTTCCCTATAATACTTTACTATGTCTTCTCAAGCCACCCTTTGAAATCTTCTGTTCAACTATTTTACTTCATCATTCCTTCCATTCGCTTTAGCTACTCAAAATTCAAGAGCAAGTTTCAGAGTCTCTTCTGACATCCATTTTGATCTTTCCTTTTTTTTAATGAACTTTTATTGAGCTTCAAATGAACGTTTAAAAATCAAGTCAGACTGTCACATATAAGTTTATATACACCTTACGCAGTACTCCCACTTGCTCTCGCCCTAATGAGTCAGCCCTTCCAGTCTCTCCTTTCATGACAATTTTGCCAGCTTCCAACTCTCTCTATCCTCCCATCCCCCCTGCAGACAGGAGATGCCAACACAGTCTCAAGTGTCCACCTGATATAAATAGCTCACTCTTCATCAGCATCTCTCTCCTACCCATTGTCCAGTCCCTTTCTTGTCTGATAAGTTGTCTTCGGGAATGGTTCCTGTCCTGGGCCAACAGAAGTTTTGGGGACCATGACCGCTCGGGTTCCTCTTGTCTCAGTCAGACCATTAAGTATGGTCTTTTTGTGAGAATTTGGGGTCTGCATCCCACTGATCTCCTGCTCCCTCAGGGGTTCTCTGTTGTGCTCCCTGTCAGGGCAGTCATCAGTTGTGGCCGGGCACCAACTAGTTCTTCTGGTCTCAGGATGATGTAGGTCTCTGGTTCATGTGGCCCTTTCTGTCTCTTGGGCTCTTAGTCATCGTGTGATCTTGGTGTTCTTCATTCTCCTTTGATCCAGGTGGGTTGAGACCAATTGATGCATCTTAGATGGCCACTTGTAAGCATTTAAGACCCCAGATGCCACATTTCAAGGTGGGATGCAGAATGTTTTCATAATAGAATTATTTTGCCAATTGACTTAGAAGTCCCCTTAAACCATGGTCCCCAAACCCCAGCCCTTGCTCGATATTTTTCTATTACTGACAGCATTGTACTACAGGATAGATCTTGAAATGTTCTTTTTGAAGATGAATGTGATGCTGTCCCTCTTTAATTTTTCATTCCTGGCATAGTAGACCATACGATTGCCTTAACCCAAACAGCAACTACTAGTTCTTTTCAGCTATCTAATGCCTAGGATATTGATCATTATACATTTCATATAATTTTTGTTGACTTTCAATTTCCCTAGATTCATACTTCATAAATTCCATACTGATTGTTAGTGGATGTTCGCAGCTGGTTCTTCCAATTCTGAGTCATGCCATATCAGCAAATGAAGGTCCTGAAAGCTTGACTCCATCTACGTCATTAAGGTCGAGTGTACCTTGAGGAGGCAGCTTTTCCCCAGTCACACTCTGAGTGCCTTCCAACCTGAGGTGCTTGCAATCTTCCAGCATTATAAGAGACAAGCTTCAGCTGTTATTCATAAGTTTTTCACTGTCTAATTTTTTTTCACAAGTTGTTATTTAGGATGACACAAGCCTAGTAGAACGACAAGCCTAGTGGTACGATTATCAATATGATAGCAATTTTTACAACGTACTGAAACATCTTTTCTCTTGACCTTTTCTTTTGATAAATTATGAGCATTTTGTGAGCAAAGAGAACATTTTGCTCAGAATTGCCTGCCAAATGGCTTGATGTAGATCACTCAGTCAGTAAAATGTTTGTTAAATGAATCAACAAATGGATGGAAGAATTTTGAATTGAGATGACACTGTCTCTGTGAGTTTCAATGACTCTGCGTACCTGAATCTAAAAGTTCCACCCAACCTCCTTTGCCAACAGAAGCATCCCTCTTCCTCTACCTCATGAGATTGGTCATGTATTATTTAGAACTCACTGATTACCTCACCTGAAGTAGTTACCTTTAAAATTCTTCTTATGAGTGTATTTACCACTCCTAGACTGTCTTTAAGTGTATAACATGTATCAGGCCTGCCATTATCCATGGGATGAAAAATTCTTACTTAGAAGGAGAGCATAGATATTAAAAGTTTTACAATATTTTGCTCATTAATTTGATCATAAATATGAAAAATTATTTTGAAATGGATTCTCATAACAAAAGTCATGGAAGGAAACACATGATTTTACACTGAGCTCATTGTATTAAAATGAGTGTATTTATCAGAAACCCTGGATTCACTAGGCCACCTTAAGTAGGTAGGAAGGATTCTAGTGGATTTATCAGGTGGTTAATAATCTGATGACTCAAGGGTAACCTACAACAAAAGAAGTAAAATGTCATAAACACCTCAATATACAGTTTTAACTGATGAGATATATTTGTTAGAATGCATTCATCACGTTCAAGCTATTCATTAACCTCAAAATTATGTTCCCTACCAGGTGGCTATTATGCAAAGGCAAATCTGTTAGAGGTCTGACTGTAATTGTTTCAGCTGTGTGATGGAGAGGCAGGTTTTGGAGGTCTGATACTGCTCTACTTATTAAACAGAGCCTTCACCTACCCACAGTACAGACCGGAGGGCTGAGGCTTAATCCATGCCACCTAGCACCACGCGAAAGGGGTCTGAGGATAATGGTGCCTACCAGTCATTAAGGATATAAGCATTGGGTGCCTAAGGCACAGCTTAAGAGCCCACCCAACAGAGCACTCTAGAGAACAGAGACACCGCATCCTCACTGACACTTGGGGGAAAGCTATCAGCACCCTACCCTCCTCAGGGTGCTACCCCATGCCGCTACCAGAAACCAGTGTATACAACCATCACCACTACTCCTCTAAGATAGTAGGTGAGAGCTTAAACCACACAGTAGGTGGCTGACTGTCAGGACACCTGAGCTGATTCTATTAAAGAACAGTGAATGGACTCATAGGCTTATATACCCGGTAATAGTTCTAACCATCTGGTAACAGGATATTAGTGCTTCAAGGGCTCCAAAGACCAAGTTAGCGTACTCTAGTAGCCTATCTGAGTATATCGAAACAAAATAAAACAAAAAGGACACTGTGAGCAAACATAAAATAAATTATTACAATAACTTACAGATGGCTCAGAGACAGCAGTCGATATCAAATCACATAAAGAAGCAGACCATGATTGCTTCTACAAATTCCCAAAATAGAGAATCAAGGTCTCTCCCAGAGGAAGATGTATCCTGGAATTGCCAGATGTAGAATACAGAAGATAAGCACACAGAACACTTCAAGACTTCAGGGACAACATCAGGAATGAAATCAGACAATGTACAAAAAAAGCCAAAGAACACACAGATAAAGGAGTTGAAGAAATTAAAAAGATTATTCAAGAACATAATGAAAAATTTAATAAGCTGCAAGAATCCATAAGAATCCACAGAGAGACAGCATTCAGAAATCCAAAAGATTAACAATAAAATGACAGAATTAGACAAATCAATAGGAAGTCAGAGAAGCAGAATTGAGGAATTGAAATGCAGAATTGTGGAGATGGCAGATAAGGCACTTGGCACCAATGTAGTTGAAGAAAAATCAGATAAAAGAATTTAGAAAAATGAAGAAACACTAAGAATCAAGTAGGACTCTATCAAGAACAACTTGTGTGTGATTAGAATTCCAGAAGAAGAAGGGATAACAGAAAATACAGAGAGAATTATTGAAGATTTGTTGGCAGAAAACTTCCCTGACATGGCGGAAAATGATAGGATATCTATCCAAGATGCTCATCGAACCACATAAAAGGCAGATCCCAAAAGAAAATCATCAAGACATATTATCATCAAAATTGCAAAACCAAAGATAAAGAGAAAATTTTAAGAGCAGCCAGGGATAAATGAAAAGTTACCTACAAAGCAGAATGAATACGAATAAGTTCCGACTACTTGGCAGAAAACATGCAGGCAAGAAGGCAATGGGATGACATACACACAGCACTGAAGGAGAAAAATTGCTAGCCAAGAATCATATATCCAACAAACCTCTTTCTCAAATAAGAAGGGGAAATTAAGTCATTTAGAAATAAACACAAGCTTAGAGAATTTGCAAAAACCAAACCAAAACTACAAGAAATACTTAAGGGAATTCTCTGGATAGAAAGTCAATAATGTCAGATATCAACACAACACAAGGCCACAGAACAGAGCATCCTGATATCAACTAAGACAGGGAAATCAGAAAAATGAAATAAGATCTTAAAAAATGCTCAAAACGTGGAATCACTGACATCATTATGCAAAAGATGATAAAAATCAATAAAGAGGGATGAAATACAGCAGGCATAAACCTTCCACATGGAGAGGAAATCAAGGCAATATAGGGGGATACAAAGTAGGTTCATACTTAGAAAAACAGGGGTAAATATTTTAAAAACTTTTTTTAAGGTAACCACAAATAAGACTAACAATCCGAAACTTCAAAATAAAAAAACCAAGATAAACATAAAGACTCAGCAAAAACAAATTCATCTACAACGAAGAAGACAAACACACAATTTACAAAGAGAAAGTTCTCAGCACAAAAAAGTAAGCGGAAAATGAAACTGTCAACAATACAGAAAAATGCATCAAAATGACAACACTACATTCATACCTATCTATAATTACACTGAATGTAAATGGACTAAATGCACCAATAAAGAGACAGAGAGTCACAGATTCGATTAAAAAAACATAACCCAGCTATATGCTGTCTACAAGAGACACATCTTAGACTTAGAGACACAAACTAAAACTCAAAGGATGGAAAAAATACATCCAGCAAACAACAATCAAAAACAAGCAGGAGTGGCAATATTAATTTCTGACTAAATAGACTTTAAAGTTAAATCCACCACAAAGGATAAGGAAAGACACTATCTAATGATTAAAGGGACAATTTACTAGGCAGATATAACCATATTAAATACATATGCACGCAATGACAGGGCTGCAAGATACATAAAACAAACTCTAACAGCATTGAAAAGTGAGATAGACAGCTCTGCAATTATAGTAGGAGACTTCAACACACCACATATGGTGAAGGATAGGACATCCAGTAAGAAGCTCAGTAAAGACACAGAAGATCTAAATGCCACAATCAACGAACTTGACCTCATAGACATACAGAAAACTCCACCCAACAGCTGCAAAGTATACTTTCTTTTCTAGTGCACATGAAATATTCTCTAGAACAGACCACATATTAGGTCATAAAGCAAGCCTTAGCAGAATCCAAAACATCGAAATATTACAAAGCATCTTCTCAGACCATAAGGCCATAAAAGTAGAGACAAAAACAGAAAAAGCAGGGAAAAGAAATCAAATACTTGGAAATGGAACAATACCCTGCTCCAAAAAGACTGGATTATAGAAGACATTAAGGAGGGAATAAACAAACTCATAGAATCCAATGAGAATGAAAACACTTCCCATCAGAACCTTTGGGATACAGCAAAAGCAGTGCTCAGGGGTCAATTGATGTCAATAAATGCAAACACACAAAAAGAAGAAAGGGCCAAAATCAAAGAACTGTCCCTAGAACTTGGACACAAAGAAAGAGAGTAAAAAAAGAAACCCTCAGGAACCAGAAGAAAACAAATAATAAAAATTAGAGCAGCATTAAATGAATTAGAGAACAGAAAACAATTGAAAGAGTTAACAAACAAAAAGCTGGGTATTTGAAAAAATTAACAAAATAGGTAAACCATTGGCTAGACTGACAAAAGAAAAACAGGAATTAACCCAAATGAGAAATGAGATGGGTGATATTACAACAGACCCAACTGAAATTAAAAGAATCATATCAGATTACTATGAAAAATTGTACTCTAACAAATTGGAAAACCTAGAAGAAATGGATGAATTCTTAGAAACACACTATGTACCTAAACTAACACAAACACAGGTACAAGAGCTAAACTGACAGATAACAAAAGAAGAGATTGAAAAGATAATCAAAAAACTCCCAACAAAAAAAGTCCTGACTCTGACAGCTTCACTGCGCGGTTCTACCAGACTTTCAGAGAAGAGGTAACTCCACTACTACTAAAGGTATTTCAGACCATAGAAGAGGACGAAATACTCCCAAACTCAATCTATGAAGCCAGCATATCCCTGATACCAAAATGAGCTGAAGACACCACAAAAAAGAAAATTACAGAACTATATCCCTCATGAACTGATTCGCAACAATTCTCAAAAAATTCTAGCCAATAGAATTCAACAACATGTCAAAAAAATAATTCACCATGACCAAGTGGGATTCGTTCCAGGTATGCAGGGATGGTTCAACATTAGAAAAACAATTAATGTAATCCACCACATAAATAAAAAAAGACAAGAATCACATGATTTTATCAATTGATGCAGAAAAGGCATTTGACAAAGTTCAACACCCATTCAGGATAAAAACTCTCAGCAAAATAGGAATAGAAGGAAAATTCCTCAACATAATAAAGGGCATTTATACAAAGTCAACAGCCACCATCATCCTAAATGGAGTGAGCCTGAGGATAATTCCCTAGAGAACAGAAACCAGACAAGGACGCGCCTTATCACCAGTCTTATTCAACATTGGGCTGGAAGTCCTAGCCAGAGCAATTAGGCTACAAAAAGAAAATGAAGGGCATCCAGATTGGAAAAGAAGAAGTAAAAGTAACTCTATTTGCAGATGACATGATCTTATACACAGAGAAACCTAAAAAAATACTCAAGAAAACTACTGAAACTGATAGAAGAGTCAAGCAGAGTATTGGGATACAAGGTAAACATACAAAAATCAAATGAATTCCTCTACACCAACAAAAAGAACATCAGAGAAGAAATCACCAAATCAAACCATTTACAGTAGCCCCCGACAAGATAAAATACTTAGGAATAAATCCAACCAGAGACGTAAAAGACCTATACAAAGAAAACTACAAGACACTACTGCAAGAAACCCAAAAAGACTTTCATAAGTGGAAAAACATACCTTGCTCATGGATGGGAAGACTTAACATTGTAAAAATGTCTGTTCTCCAAAAGCTATCTATAGATACAATGCAATTCTGATCCAAATTCCAACAACATTTTTTAATGAGATGGAGAAAGGACAAAGTGGGAGGCCTCACTCTACCTGATGACAGTCAAAACAGCCTGGTACTTGTACAAAAACAGATACATAGACCAATGGAACAGAATGGAGAATCCCAACATAAATACATCCACATGTGAGCAGCTGATATTTAACAAAGACCCAAACTCAGTTAAATGGAGAAAAGACACTCCGTTTAGACAATGGTGCTGGCATAACTGGATATCCATCTGCAAAAAAAAGAAAGAAACAAGACCCGTATCTCACACCATCCACAGAAACTAACTCAAAATGCCTCAAAGTCCTAAATATCAAATAAAAAATGATAAAGATGATGGGAGAAAAAATAGGGACAATGCTACGAGCCCTAATGCATGGTATAAACGGTAAACTAAACATTACTAACAATGTAGAAGAGAAACTAGATAACTGCGAGCTCCCAAAAATCAAACAACTATGCTCATCCAAAGACTTCACCAAAAGAGTAAAAAGATTACCTACAGACTGGGAAAAAGTTTTTAGCTATGACGTATCCATCTGATCAGCGTCTGATCTCCAAAATCTACATGATACTGCAAAACTCAACTACAAAAAGACAAATAACCCAATTAAAAATGGACAAAAGATATCAGCAGGTACTTCACTAAAGAAGACATTCAGATAGCTAACAGACACCTGAGGAAATGCTCATGATCATTAGCCATTAAGAGAAATGCAAATCCAAATTACATTGGGATTCCATTTCATTCCAACAAGGCTGGCATTAATCCAAAAAACACAAAACAATAAATGTTGGAGAGGTTGTGCAGACTGGAACACTTCTACACTGCTGGTGAAAATGTAAAATGGTACAACCACTTTGGAAGTCGATTTGGCACTTACTTAAAAAACTAGAAATAGAAACACCATACCATCCAGCAATCCCACTCCTTGGACTATATCCTACAGAAATAAGAGCCTTTACATGAACAGATATAGGCACACCCATGTTTATTGCAGCACTGTTTACAATAGCAAAAAGATGGAAGCAACCAAGGTGCCCATCAACAGATGAATGGTATATTCATACAATGAAATACTATGCATCAATAAAGAACAATGATGAATCCATGAAACATTTCATAACATGGAGGAATAAGGAAGGCATTATGCTGAGAGAAATTAGTTGCAAAAGGACAAGTATTGTATGAGACCACTATTATAAGAACTCTAAAAATAATTTAAACAGAGGAGAAAACATTCCTTGATGGTTTAGAGAGGGGGGAGGGAGGGAGGAAGAGCGGTATTCACTAAGTAGATAGTAGATAAGAACAATTTTAGGTGAAGGGAAAGACAACACACTCTACAGGAGAGGTCAGACCAACTGGAATAAACCAAAAGCAAAGCAGTTTCCTGAATAAACTGAATGTTTCGAAGGTCAGCGTAGCAGGGGCAGGGTTATGGGGACCATGGTTTCAGGGGACATCTAAGTCAATTGGCATAATAAAATCTATTAAGAAAACATTCTGCATCCCACTTTGGAGAGTGGCATCTGGGGTCTTAAACGCTAGCAAGCAGCCATCTAAGATGCATCAATTGGTCTCAACCCACCTGGATCAAAGGAGGATGAAGAACTCCAAAGACACAAGGTAATTACAAGCCCAAGAGACAGACAGGGCCACATAAACCAGAGACTATACCAGCCTGAGACCAGAAGAACTAGATGGTCCCCAGCTACAACTGATGACTGCCCTGACAGGGAACACAACAGAGATCCCCTGAGGCAGCATGAGAGCAGTGGGATGCAGGTGTCAAGTTCTCATAAATAGACCAGACGTAATGGCCTGACTGAGACTAGAAGGTCCCCAGACCTTCTGTTAACCCAACACAGGAACCATTCCCAAAGCTAACTCTTCAGACAGGTACTGGACTGGACTATGGGATAGAAAACGATGCTGGTAAAGGTTGAACTTCTTGGATCAAATAGAAATATGAGACTACGTGGGCAGCTCCTGTCTGGCAGGAGATGAGATGGCAGAGGGGGTCAGAACCTGGCCAAAAGGACATGAAAAATAGAGATTAGAGGGAAGGATTGTGCTGTCTCATTTGGGGGAGAGCAACTAGGAGTATATAGCAAGGTGTATATAAATTTTTGTATGAGAGACTGATTTGATTTGTAAACTTTCACTTAAGGCACAATAAAAATTAAAATAAAATAATGTATGAAATGACAATGCTGTATGCATCAGGAGTTTAAAAATGTAAACATCATATGTCTGCCAGTGTAAGAAATTAATGAAGGTAAGGATATTATTTCTTGTCACACCTATATTCTCTGCATTCACAATGATGACTGTGCCCCCCAAAATGTTTTTGTTGCTAGGTGCCATCAAGTTGGTTTCAACTCATAGTGATCCTATGTAGAACAGAAGGAAACACTGCCCAGTCCTGTGCCATCCTCACAATTCTTGTTGTTAAAGATGTTAGGCAATTTGTCATTCTTATAGGAAAAAAAGGGAGAAATCAGAATGAATGAAAAAATTAATATGAACTCACACTTTGCACTTTATACGTAAAACTACTCTAAATGGAAAACATATCTAAATGATATGTGTTATTAGGTGCTATCCTGTCAGTTCCCACTCATAGTGACCCTACGTACAACAGAACGAAACACTGACTGGTTCTGCATCATCCTCACAATTGTTACGTTTGAGTCTATTGTTGTAGCCACTGTGTCAATCCATCTCGCTGAAGGTCTTCCTCTTTTTACTGAATGTGATGGATAAGATTATGTGTCAACTTGGTTAGGCCATGATTCTCAGTGTTTATATGTGATCACCCCATGATGGGATCTTCTGTGAGTAGCCAATCAGTTGAAAGGGAGTTTCTTTGGGTGTGTGGTCTGCATCTGAATACAAGCGGATGTTCTGGCCTTTGCCTGCTCAGAATCCTGCAGCTGTCTCCTGTTCCTCTGACTGCCAGTTCCCGGGACTTGAGCTAGCAGCTTACCTTTCGACCTTGAGATTCCTTGATCTTCACAGCCTGTGAACGAGAGCCCTGCTCTCCAACCTACCGATCTTAGGTTTGCCAGCTCCTGAAGCTACGTGAATCAGGAGAATTCTCTATTCTGATCCATGGACTTGGAATATTCTGGGTTCTACAATTGTATGAGCTGTTTCCTTGATATAAATATCTCTCTCTATATATATTTATTTATACAATTTACTGGTTTTGCTTCTCTAGAGAACACGGCCTAACACACTGACCTTCTCCTTTAGCAAGCATGATGTCATTTTCCAGGGACTGGTCACTCCTGATAACACATCCAAAGTACGTGACAAGTCTCACCCTCCTCACTTCAAAGGAGCCCTCTGTCTATATTTCTTCCAAGACAGATTTGTTTGTCTTTCTTGCCAACATCATAATTCAAAGGTATCAATTCCTCTTTGGTCTTCCTTATTCGTTGTCCAGGTTTTGCAAGCAAAATGATATGTAAAAATAGAATGATTCAAGAAGAGAAACTAGGAGAAAATTGTGTAACTTTGAATTAAGCAACAAGTTTTAGATATAACATCAAGAACATGATGGGTAACCAAAATTGATAATGGATTTTATCAAAATTATAAACCTTTCCTCTGTGAAAGACACTGTTAAGAGAATAAAATAGCAAGTCAAAGAATTAAATTGGGCATTCCCAAATCACTTCTCTGATAAAGGATGTATATCCAGAGCATATAAAGAATGCTCAAGCTCAACAAAATAAAGGAAAAATATATGTATAAAAAAAGTAAAGAGAAATCTTGTCAAAATCAGTTTATTGATACCAACAAGCACAGAAAAAAAACACTCAGCATCATTGTACAGAAGGAAAATATAAAGCTTAAAACCACAATGTGACAGTTTCATTTACCTCTTAGAACAACTAGAGTAAAGAAAAAAAAACAAACCTCAAAATGTTGCAGAGAACGTGGAGAAACAGGAACTCTCACACACTTCTGGTGGAATGCAAAATGGCAGGGTGACTTTTTGGAAAAGTTTGACAGTTTCTTATTATGTTCAGCATACACTTACCGTGGGACTCAGCAATCCCACTCCTACATGTTTTGCCCAATTGAACTGAGAACTTATATTTACAAAAATATATCTACGATAGCGCATGTAACATCTTTATTTATAATCACCAAAAACTGGAGGCCATTCTAATGTGCTTTGGTAGGTGAATGGATAAACGAACTGTGAAATATCCATATAATGGAAAACTAATCCAAAATTATGAAGGAATAAATTCTTGATTCACAAATCAACATGGCTGAAACACAAGTTCATTTTCCTAAGTGAAAGAAGCCAGACTCAAGGCTTTATATTGTATGACCCTATTTGTATGGTTTTCTAGAGTGACAAAAATATAGGGATTGATAACAAAACAGAGTTTGGCAGGAATCGTGAAAGGAAAAAAAGTTTAACTAAATAAGTGTAACACAAAAACTGTGAGATGATACAGGTGGATGCATGACTCCAAGCGTTTTTCAACATCCACATAACAGCAAAGCACTATTTTTATAGACTGTGAATTAAAAATAATTACCAGGATGTTGGTGAACTCAAAATGCAGTGCAGATTGAAATTACTTTTTTGTGAATTAATGAGATATTTAACAAATGAGATGGCACTGGGTTTTTTTTTTTAACAAATGAGAAGGCAAGTAAGAAAATCAGTATCCTGAGTAGTTTTGATAAACAGAATTTTTTTTTTCAAATTTTTATTGTGCTTTAAGTGAAAGTTTGCAAAAACTTATATACACCTTGCTACATACTCCCAATTGTTCTCCCCCTAATGAGACAGCCAGCTCACTCCTTCCCCTCTCTCTTTTCGTGTACATTTCACAAGCTTCTAACTCCCTCTACCCTCTCATTTCCCCTCCAGAGAGGAGATGCCAACATAGTCTCAAGTGTCCACCTGATCTAAGAAGCTCACGCCTTGCCAGCATCCCTCTCCAATCCATTGTCCAGCCCAATCCCTGTTTGAAGAGTTGGCTTTGGGAATGGTTCCTATCCTGGGCCAACAGAAGGTCTGGGGGCCATGACCACCAGGGTCCTTCTAGTCTCAGTCAGAACATTAAGTCTGGTCTTTTTACAAGAATTTGGGGTCTCTATCCCACTGCTCTCCTGCTCCCTCAGGGATTCTCTGTTATGTTCCCTGTCAGGACACTCATCGGTTGTAGCTGGGCACCATCTAGCTCTTCTGGTCTCAGGCTGATGTAGTCTCTGCTTTATGTGGCCCTTTCTGTCTCTTGGGCTTGTAATTACCTTGTGTCCTTGGCGTTATTCATTCTCCTTTGATCCAGGTGGGTTAAGACCAATTGATGCATCTTAGATGGCCGCTTCTAGCGTTTAAGACCCCAGACGCCTCTATCCAAGATGGGATGTAGAATGTTTTCTTAATAGATTTTATTATGCCAATTGACTTAGATGTCCCCTGAAACCATAGTCCCCAAACCCTGCACCTGCCACGCTGACCTTCACAGCATTCAGTTTATTCTGGAAACATCTTTGCTTTTGGTTTAATCCAGTTGCGCTGACCTTGCCTGTATTGTGTTATCTTTCCCATCACCTAAAGTAGGTCTTTTCTACTATCTAATTAGGGAACACCTCTCTCCCACCCTCCCTATCTCCCCCTCTCTAAACCATCAAAGAACATTTTCTTCTCTGTTTAAACTATTTCTTGAGTTCTTATAATAGTGATCTTATAAAATATTTGCCCTTTTGCAACTGACTAATCTCACTCAGAATAATGCTGTCCAGATTCCTCCATGTTATGAAAGGTTTCACAGATTCGTCACTGTTCTGTATCGATGTGTAGTATTTCATTGTGTGGAATACCATAATTCATTTATCCATTCATCCACTGATGGGCAACTTGGTTGCTACCATCTTTTTGCTATTGTAAATAGTGCTGCAATGAACACGGGTGTGCATATATCTATTCATGTAAGGGCTCTTATTTCTCTAGGATATATTCTAAGGAGTGGGATTGCTGAATCTTACGGTAGTTCTATTTCTAGCTTTTTTTCAAAAATAATTTTATTGTGCTTTAAGTGAAAATTTACAAATCAAGCCAGTCTTTCACACAAAAACCCATGTACACCTTGCTACACACTCCCAATTACTCTCCCCCTAATGAGACAGCCCACTCTCTCCCTCCACTCTCTCTTTTCGTGTGCTTTTCGCCAGCTTCTAACACCCTCCACACTCTCATCTCCCCTCCAGGCAGGAGATGCTAACACAGTCTAAAGTGTCCACCTGATCCAAGAAGCTCACTCCTCACCAGCATCCCTCTCCAACCCATTGTCCAGTCCAATCCGTGTCTGAAGAGCTGGCTTCGGGAATGGTTCCTGTCCTGGGGCAAAAGAAGGTCTGCGGACCATGACTACCGGGGTTCTTCCAGTCTCAGTCAGACCATTAAGTCTGGTCTTATGAGAATTTGGGGTCTGCATCCCACTGCTCTCCTGCTCCCTCAGGGGTTCTCTGTTGTGTTCCCTGTCAGGGCAGTCATCAGTTGTAGCCGGGCACCATCTAGTTCTTCTGATCTCAGGCTGATGTAGTCTCTGGTTCATGTGGCCCTTTCTGTCTCTTGGGCTCATGGTCACCTTGTGTCCTTGGTGTTCTTCATTCTCCTTTGATCCAGGTGGGTTGAGACCAATTGATGCATCTTAGATGGCTGCTTGCTAGCGTTTAAGACCCCAGACACAACTCTTCAAAGTGGGATGCAGAATGTTTTCTTAATAGATTTTATTATGCCAATTGACTTAGATGTCCCCTGAAACCAGCGTCCCCAAACCCCTGCCCCTGCTATGCTGAACTTCGAAGCAGTTTATTCAGGAAACTTCTTTGCTTTTGGTTTAGTCCAATTGTGCTGACCTCCCCTGTATTGTGTGCTGTCTTTCACTTCACCTAAGTAGTTCTTATATACTATCTAATTAGTGAATGCGCCTCTGTCCCGCTCCCCCCTCTGCCCTCTGTTAACCACAAAAGAGTGTTTTCTTCTCAGTTTAAACTATTTATCAAGTTCTTATGATAGTGGTCTTATATAATATTTCTCCTTTCGCAACTGGCTATTTTCACTCGGCATAATGCCTTCCAGGTTCCTCCATGTTAAGAAATGTTTCACAGATTCCTCACTGTTCTTTATCGATGCGTACTGTTCCATTGTGTGACTACACCATAATTTATCCATTCATCCGTTGATAGGCACCTTGGTTGCTTCCATTTTTTTGCTATTGTAAACAGTGCTGCAATAAACATGGGAGTGCATATATCTGTTCATGTAAAGGCTCTTATTTCTCTAGGATATATTCCAAGGAGTGGGATTGCTGGATCGTATGGTAGCTCTATTTCTAGCTTTTTAAGAAGCGCCAAATGGATTTCCAAAGTGGTTGTACCATTTTACTTTCCCACCTGCAGCGTATTACTGTTCCAATCTCTCCACAGTCTCTCCAACATTTATTGTTTTGTGTTTTTTGGATTGATGCCAGCCTTGCTGTTGTGAGATGGAATTTCATTGTAGTTTTGGTTTGCATTTCTCTAATGGCTAATGATTGTGAGAATTTCCTCATATATCTGTTAGCTACCTGAATGTCTTCTTTAGTGAAGTGTCTTTTGCCCATTTTTTAATTGGGTTGTTTGTCTTTTTCAGTTGAGTTTTTACAGTATCATGTAGATTTTAGAGACTAGGTGCTGATCAGAAATGCCATAGCTAAAAACATTTTCTCAGTCTGTAGGTAATCTTTTTACTCTTTTGGTGAAGTCTTTGGATGAGTGTAGGTGTTTGATTTTTAGAAGCTCCCAGTTACCTAGTTTTTCTTCTGCATTTCTAGTAATGTTTTGTATACTGTTTATGCCATGTATTAGGGCTCCTAACGTTGTCCCAATTTTTTCTTTCATGATCTCTGTCGTTTTAGATTTTATACATAGGTCTTTGATCCGTTTTGAGCTTGTTCTTGTACATGGAGTGAGGTATGGGTTTTGGTTCATTTTTTTGCAGATGGATATCCAGTTATGCTGGTACCATTTGTTAAAAAGACTGTCTTGTCCCCATTTAACTGTTTTCAGGCCTTTGTCAAATATTGACTGCTCATGTATGGATGGATTTATGTCTGGATTCTCAATTCGGTTCCATTGGTCTAAGTATCTGCTTTTGTACAAGTACCAGGCTATTTTGACTACTGTGGCAGTATAATAGGCCCTAAAATCAGGTAGAGTAAGGCCTCCCACTTTGTTCTTCTTTTTCATTAATGCTTTACTTATCCGGGGTCTCTTTCCTTTCAATATGAAGTTGGGGATTTGTTTTTCCATTTCATTAAAGAAAGTCATTGGAATTTGGATTGGAATTGCATTAAATGTATAGATCACTTTGGGCAGCATAGATATTTTTATAATTTTAAGGCTTCGTGTCCATGAGCAAGGTATGTTTTTCCACTTAAGTAGGTCTCTTTTGGTTTCTTGCAGAAGTGTTTTGCAGTTTTCTTTGTAAAGGTCTTTTACATCTCTGGTGAGATTTATTCCTAAGTATTTTATCTTCTTGGGGGCTTATTTTATCTTCTTGGGGCTACTGTAAATGGTATTCATTTGGTAATTTCCTCTTCGAATTTCTTTTTGTTGGCGTAGATTTTTGTATGTTTATCTTGTATCCCGATACTCTGCTGAACTCTTCTATTAGTTTCAGTAGTTTTCTGGAGGATTCCCTAGGGTTTTCTGTGTATAAGATCATGTCATCTGGAAATAGATATAATTATTCTTCTTCCTTGCCAATCTGGATGCACTTGATTTCTTTATCTAGCCTCATTGCTCTGGCTAGGACCTCCAGCACAATGTTGAATAACAGCAGTGATAAAAGGTATCCTTGTCTGGTTCCCTATCTCAATGGGAATGTTTTCAGGCTCTCTCCATTTAGGATGATGTTGGCTGTTGGCTTTGTATAAATGCCCTTTATTATGTTGAGGAATTTTCCTTCTATTCCTATTTTGCTGAGAGTTTTTATCCTGAATGGGTGTTGAACTTTGTCAAATGCCTTTTCTGCATCAGTTCATAAAATCATGTGATTCTTGTCTTTTTTTTATTTATGTGGTGGATTACATTCATTGTTTTTCTAATGTTGAACCATTCCTGCATACCTGTTATGAATCCCACTTGGTCATGGTGAATTATTTTTTTGACATGTTGTTGAATTCTATTGGCTAGAATTTTGTTGAGGATTGTTGCATATCAGTTCATGTGGGACATAGGTCTGTAATTTTCTTTTTTGTGGTGTCTTCAGCTCATTTTGGTATCATGGATATACTGGCTTCATAGAATGAGTTTGGGAGTATTCCGTCCTCTTCTATGGTCTGAAATACCTTTAGTAGTAGTGGAGTAACCTCTTCTCTGAAAGTCTGGTAGAACTGTGCAGTGAAGCTGTCAGAGCCAAGACTTTTTTTGTTGGGACTTTTTTGATTATCTTTTCAATTTCTTCTTTTGTTATCTGTCAGTTTAGCTGTTCTACCTGTGTTTGTGTTAGCTTAGGTAGATAGTGTGTTTCTAGGAATTCATCCATTTCTTCTAGGTTTTCCAATTTGTTAGAGTACACTTTTTCGTAGTAATCTGATATGATTCTTTTAATTTCATCTGAGTCTGTTGTAATATCACCCATCTCAATTCTTATTCGGGTTATTTGTTTCCTTCCTGTTTTTCTTTTGTGAGTTCAGCCTATGGTTTATGAATTTTTTTTGATTTTTTTCAAAGAACCAGCTTTTGGTCTTTTTAATTCTTTCATTTCTTTTTCTGTTTTCTATTTCATTTAGTTCAGCTCTAATTTTTATTAAATGTTTTCTTCTGGTGCCTGAGGGTTTCTTTTGTTGTTTTCTTTATATTTATTCAAGTCGTAGGGATAATTCTTAGATTTTGGCCCTTTCTTCTTTTTTGTATGTGTGCATTTATTGATATAAATTGACCTCTGAGCACTGCTTTCACTGTGTCCCAAAGGTTCTGATAGGAAGTGTTTTCATTCTCATTGAATTCTATGTATTCCTTTATTCCATCCTTAATGTCTTCTATAATCCAATCTTTTTTGAGCAGGGTGTTGTTCAGTTTCCAAGTGTTTTAATTCTTTTCCCTGTTTTTTCTGTTATTGATTTCCACTTTTATAGCCTTATGGTCAGAGAAGATGCTTTGTAATATTTCAATGTTTTGAATTCTTCTAAGGATTGCTTTATGACCTAATATGTGCTATACTCTAGAGAATGTTCCATGTGCACTAGGAAAGAAAGTATAGTTGGTTGTTGTAGGTCTATGAGGTCCTGTTGGTTGATTGTGGCATTTAGATCTTCTGCATCTTTATTGATCTTCGTTCTGGATGTCTTGTCCCTTACTGAAAGTGATGTGTTGAAGTCTCCTACTATTATTGCGGAGCTGTCTATTTCACTTTTCAATGTTGACAGAGTTTGTTTTATGTATCTTTTAGCCCTATCATTGCGTGCATAAACATTAAATATGGTTATATCTTCTTGGTATACTGTCCCTTTAATCACTATATAGTGTCGTTCCTTATCCTTTATGATGGACTTAACTTTAAAGCCTATTTGTCAGAAATTAACAATGGCACTCCTGCTCTTTTTTGATTGTTGTTTGCTTGATATACTTTTTCCATCCTTTGAGTTTTAGTTTGTTTGTGTCTCGAAGTTTAAGGTGTCTCTTGTAGGCAGCACATAGACAGATCGTGTTTTTTAGTCCATTTTGCCACTCTCTTTCTCTTTATTAGTACATTTAGTCCGTTTACATTCAGCGTGATTATGGATATGTCTGAAGTTAGTGTTATCATTTTGATGTCTTTTTGTGTGTGTTGTTAACAGTTTCTTTTTCCGACTTAATTTTATGTGCTGAGTAGATTATATATAGTCCTTTCCTCATATTCATTGTTTTTGATTTTGTTTCTGCTGAGTATTTTTTTCTTGTATTTTATTTTGATGGGTACAATACTTTGTGTCCTTTTGGTTACCTTATTATTTACCCCTGTTGTTGTTGTTAGGTGCTGTCGAGTTGGTTCCGACCATAGTGACCCTATGCACAACAGAACAAAACGCTGCCCGGTCCTGCGCCATCCTTACAATCCTTGTTACGCTTAAGCTCATTGTTGCAGCCACTGTGTCAATCCACCTTTTTGAGGTTTTTCCTCATTTCCACTGACCCTGTACTCTGTCAAGCATGACGTCCTTCTCCAGGGACTCATCCCTCCTGACAACATGCCCAAAGTATGTAAGACGCAGTCTCACCATCCTTGCCTCTAAGGAGCATTCTGGCCGCACTTCTTCAAAGATAGATGTGTTCGTTCTTTTGGCAGTCCATGATATATTCAATATTCTTCGCCAACACCACAATTCAAAGGCGTCAACTTCTTCGGTCTTCCTTATTCATCGTCCAGCTTTCACATGCATATGATGTGATTGAAAATACCATGGCTTGGGTCAGGCGCACCTTAGTCTTCAGGGTGACATCTTTGCTCTTCAACACTTTGAAGAGGTCCTTTGCAGCAGATTTGCCCAATGCAATGCGTGTTTTGATTTCTTGACTGCTGCTTCCGTGGGTGTTGATTGTGGATCCAAGTAAAATGAAATCCTTGACAACTTCAATCTTTTCTCCATTTATCATGATGTTGCTCATTGGTCCAGTTGTAAGGATTTTTGTTTTCTTTATGTTGAGGTGTAATCCATACTGAAGGCTGTGGTCTTTGATCTTCATTAGTAAGTGCTTCAAGTCCTCTTCACTTTCAGGAAGCAAGGTTGTACCATCTGCATAACGCAGGTTGTTAATGAGTCTTCCTCAAATCCTGATGCCCCGTTCGTCTTCATATAGTCCAGCTTCTCAGATTATTTGTTCAGCACACAGATTAAGTTTACCCCTGGTTTTCTAAATTTAAACCTTACTTTCACTTCTTTGTATCGCTGTATCTTCCTTTCCATATGGAAGATCTATGATTACATTTCTTAGTCCCTCTTACTTTTTTAATGTTGAGGGTTTTTTTATCTTGCTTTTTTTTTTATTTCTCTGTCTGCGTTGACTTCTGATTGCTCTGCCCAGTGTTCCAGTCTTGGGTTGATGCCTGATATTATCGATTTTCTAACGAAAGAACTCCTTTTAGAATTTCTTGTAGTTTTGGTTGGTTTTTACGAATTCTCTAAACTTCTATTTATCTGGATATGTCCTACTTTCACCTTTGTATTTAAGAGACAGTTTTGCTGGATATATGATTCTTGGTTGGCAATTTTTTTCCTTCAATTTTTTTAAATAAGTCATCCCATTGCCTTCTTGCCTGCATGGTTTCTGCTTAGTAGTCTGAGATTATTCTTATTGACTCTCCTTTGTAGGTGACTTTTTGTTTATTAAAATACTCTCTTTATCTTTGGTTTTGGCAAGTTTGATTATAATATCTCTTGGTGACTATCTTTTAACATCTACCTTATGTGGAGTTCGATGAGCATCTTAGATAGATATCTTCTCATCTTTCACAATATCAGAGAAGTTTTCAGCCAAAAAATCAACAATTCTCTCTGTATTTTCTGTTATCCCTCCCTGTTCTTGTTCTCCAGTCCCTCACAGGTTATTTCTCTTGATAGAGTCCCACATCATTCTTAAAGTTTCTTCATTTTTTTTTAATTCTTTTCTCCGATTTTTCTTCAAATATGTTACTGCCAAGTGATTTATGTTCAAGTTGAGAAATTATGGCTTCTACTTGCTCAATTCTGCTCCTCTGATTTTCTGTTGAGTCGTGTAATTCTGTAATTTTATTGTTAATCTTCTGAATTTCTGATTGCTGTCTGTCTGTGGATTTTTCCAGCTTATTAAATTTTTCATTATGTTTCTGAATAATCTTTTTAATTTATTCAATTGCTTTATTTGTGTGTTTCTTGGCTTGTTCTGCGTATTGTCTCATTTCCTTCCTGATGTCTTGAAGAGTTCTGTATATTAATCTTTTGTATTCTGCCTCTGGTAATTCCAGGAATGCACTTTTATCTAGAAGATCCCTGGATTCTTTGTTTGGAGAGCTTATTGAGATGACCGTGGTCTGTTTCTTTATGTGACTTGATATTGACTGTTGTCTTTGAGCCATCTAAAAGTTATTATATTAGTTTATGCCTGCTTACTCTGTCGTAGCCTCTTGCTTTCTTTTGTTTTGTTTTGATATGCCCAAATGGGTTGCTTGAGTGAGCTAGCTTTATTATTTTCACCTTTGGAACTCTGACGTCCTGTCCCCAGATGGAAAGAGCTGTTATCAGTTATATCATTCTAGGAGTCCATTCACTTTTCTTGTATGAATTCAGCTCAGGTGTCCAGGTAGCTGATCATGAAGTGTGTGGTACAGCCTCTGTCCTACAGTCTTAGAGGGGCAGTGGTGATTGGTGTATATACCAATATCTGATTGCAGCAGGGGTTCACGCTCTGAACAAGGCATGGGGCTGAGAACTGACCCCCGAGTGTCTCTGAGGAAAGCGCATCCCTGTTCCCTAGAGTGCGCAGGGTGGGTTCTTCAGACGGACCATGGGCTCCTAATATTTTTGGTTGTAAAGACTGGGAGGTAGTAGTTATCCTTGGAACCCTGTAGTGGGTGGCTGCGTGACCTGAGTGGAGGTATCAGTTCTTAGGCCCATCATGTGGGTAGGTGAGGACCCTGTTTAATGGGCAAAGCAATGCCAAACATCACCCACCTCTCCGCCGCACAGCTGTAATGGTTAGAGTCTGCCAACAAGGGTCTAGTCTCCTGAAATAGGCCCACACAGGTCCATGCAGAGGGGAAAGGTGCTCAAAGTCCATGGACCGTTTGTGCCTGGACAGGAGCGGCTTCTGTGCTGAGCTTCCCTGGTTAGTGGAGCTGGCAAATTATCTTTTCCCCCAATTACAATTTTTTTCCTTCTCCATGGCTGGGAGGATGCCTCTAGGCACTCAACAGTGCCTATCTCAGGCCCAAGGAATTCAGCCGCTGAAGCTGGCTTGTGAGTGGGGGGTGTGGTAAAATATACAGAAGTACTTAGCTTTTGCTGAGAGCGCCATTCTTCTCTGGTTCCAAACGTATGAGTAGGCTGTGTGGCTGACTGCTTCTCCCTAAGGAAACTGTGGCAAAATGCTAGTACCAACCCACTGCCGCCACTCCAGAATGATGCCTGAGGGCTTTCCGAGATTCAGGCCCAGTAACTCCTCTCTACTTCTGTACTGTCTCTTCTTCCCCCTTCCCCTCTGTTCTTTTTCTAAACTTGCCTTTGAAGCTCAGGGCTTCTAGCTTGTCATAAATATACTTGTTTCACTTGGTTTTTTGTGTCTTTGTTGTATAGAGGGTTCGCCAGAGGTATCTGTATATTCTACCATCTTAGCCCAGCCAGGGTAAAAAAAATCTTTTGGATGCTCTAAAACCAAGAGAAATAGATCACAAATACTGAGCTTGCAGTGGTAAAATTATAGGTATATGGTTTAACAGTTCTGAAATTGTATATATTTACTAGGTTTAGACAAATAAAGAAGTGTATTTTAATAATGGGAGTCCCTGGTTATTGCAAATGGTTAACACTCTCAGCTGCTAATTGAAAGGCGTATGTTCAAAACTTTCACATTTCTAATGAAGACAATTCTTTACAAATTTGATCAAAATTTCACCTTTGATAAGAGAGTGGGTTTCTTATTTTATTACTCATAAAATATGAAGAAAGGATGAATATTAAGCAACTTATTAATGGATATAAATATTGCATAGAAGTCACCATCTCAGGTCCTCTGTGGGATGCAAGGATGAACATAACTCTTCTCAAGAGAGATCTGCTAGGGAGAGGAGTGAGCAGGTTACTGAGAAATGCAAGGGCCCCTTCCAGATTTCCCTTATGGTCTATAATATAGCAGAGATGTGGCCTGACTTTGTCTGGTTTCCAGGAGATCAGTACACAGTCTTTGCTGAGGTTAAAAATATTTCCACATCTTTTGAAGGTTTCTGACGTTCTACTTTTTATGTCCTGAAAAACTGCTTTAAGCCATTATAAAATAAAATATGATTAGTGTGAATGTTGCTAGTTGTTGGAAGGTATGCAATGATTTTACATTTTATTCTTCACAACAGAAATTTTACTCTCTAAAATCAAAAGGAGACAGCTGTCAAGATGTTAATAGACAGAATTGATAAACTATTACTACATCCAAATAGTATTTGAATAGGTGGGAACTAACTGAGTAGGTTAGGAAAATGGAAAAAGTTTTTTCTTAACTTTTCTGGATATCCATTTGGATAAGTGGACTTATGGAGAAGATAACCGTGAGAAAGAATTACAAGGGAATGAAATTTTTTTTCCAAAAAGCTTAATAACTCAGTGTCATGGATTGAATTGTATACCCCAATAATATGTGTCAAATTGATCAGACCATAATTTCCAGTACTGCGTGGTTGTCCTTCATCTGGTGATTGTAATTTTATGTTAAAAACTACTAGGGTAGGAGTGTAACACCTTTACCCAGGTCACATCCCTGATCCATAAATAAAGGGAGTTTCCCTGGGGTATGGCCTATACCACCTTTTATCTTACAGGAGATGAAAGGAAGGGAAACAAGCAGAAAGTGTGGGACCGCATACCACCAAGATAACAGTACCAGGAGCAGAGCGAGTCCTTTGGATCTGGGGTCCATCCATGGAGAAGCTCCTAATCTGGGGGAAGATTGATGCCCTGAATTTGGACTTTTACCCTACTTCACTGTGAAGAAATAAATTTCTCTTTGTTAAAGCCCATCCACTTGTGTTATTTCTGTTACAGCAGCATTAGACTAAGACACTCAGGAAGATAATTTCATGGAAAATGCAATGAGCCATAATCCAGTGACAGAGTTGATAAGATAAAAGGCTAGCAGTCACTTTTAAATTTGTGCTTCAGTCAAAATGAAAAATAAATACATTATGCATCTTTCAGTTCAAAAATAAAAATGTTTATATTTAAATACACACATGTACTTTATAGGAAGCCATACAGAATGTGGAACATTAAAGATCATGATGGAATAAGAAGACAAACCAGTGAGTAATTGAAATTTTTCTATTTTTTAAATAATTGGGTTACTTATTCTGTCTTGTAGCAATTCTATTTAGTGTACTCATATTGTCTTGGCAATTAGACCCATAAATCTTAGGGTTAAAAATTTAAATATGTTACTTGTAATGAGGCAACTGATTTCTTATATCCTAAAAAAAAATAATGAGTTGTTACTTCAGGCTTCTAAGTTTGACTTTTACTTTTTGGTAAGTTAAAGTAACCCATTTCTGTTTCTAGGAGATAGATTGTTTAATAGATAGATTGTCTAATTCTGAGTGAAAAGAAAGGGCTATGTAATTCTTATGGCTGTTTCAACAAAATTGTAATCAGAGTTTGCATAAATAGGACATAAAATGACAATTATTTTGTTGTCTCCCAAAGATGTGCTTTGTTGTGTGAAGATTTCTTATCTACTACTGTATTTTTAATATAAAAGAACTAATAAATGTGTATTAAAAGAATGCCAGCAAGATCCTAAAAATAAGAAAAAATTTGCATGGATTATATAGGATATTTTAGAATATTGGAGATGATGATGCTGATCATGATGAATTATATCTTTCATCTCTTTCCCTTAATACTATTTTTGTCTAAATGGGGTTAAAAGAAAAATTGAAGAGAGAGAGAGAAATGAACAACTACACAGTGGTCACAGAGCTTGTCCTCCTAGGCCTTTCTGATGATCCTGACCTTCAGATTGTGACCTTCCTCTTTCTATTTATCACATATGTAGTAAGCTTCACTGGAAACCTGATTCTTACCACCTTAACCTCGGTGGACTGCCATCTACAGACACCTATGTATTTCTTCCTCCGGAACATCTCCTTCCTAGAAATCTCCTTTACAACTGTATGCATTCCTAGATTTCTGGGTGCAATTATTACCAGGGATAAGACCATTTCCTTCAACAACTGTGCAGGTCAACTCTTCTTTATTTTCATGAGGGTGACAGAATTTTACATTCTGACGGCTATGTCCTATGACCTCTATGTGGCCATCTGCAAGCCCCTGCATTACACAAGCACCATGAACAGGAAACTCTGCTCCCTGCTTGTGTTATGTGTGTGGTTGAGAGGGTTTCTGACCATATTCCCACTTCTTATGTTTCTTCTCCTCCCCCCCCCCGATTACTGTGCTTCCAAAGTCATTGATCACTTTGCATGCGACTATTTTCCCCTCTTACAACTATCTTGCTCAAATACATGGCTCCTAGAAGTAACTGGTTTTTACTTGGCTTTGGTTTCTTTGCTATTCACTTTGGCATTAATGATTTTGTCCTACATGTGTGTCATCAGGACTATTCTGAGAATCCTGTCTTCCAGTGAGAGAAAAAAACTTTCTTCACTTGTTCCTCCCACATGACTGTCATTTCCACCTCTTACGGAAGCTGCATCTTCATGTATGCCAATCCCTCTGCAAAAGAAAAGCATCATTGACCAAAGGAGTTGCTATTGCCAACACCTCTGTTGCCGCCGTGCAGAACCCCTTCATTTATTCCCTGAGGAACCAGGAAGTAAAACAAGTCTTCAAAAACTTCCTCCAGAACATAGTGTTTTCTACAAATTGGGAGCTTTTTTTTTTTTTTAGCAAAAATACAGATACTTGTGGTTGACATGAGTTAGAATCGACTGCACACCAACTTTTTTTGGGGGGGGTATAAAGAACAATTAAATATAAACCTGAAATTCATAGATGTTTGTACAGGTATGCTTGTTCTTTTAGAGTCTCTTTACCTGTCACATCATTTGATCTGATATTTTGCAAATCCCTCACTTTAACGTCTGTGCCTGACTTTCTCCAATGCAGTGCCTATTAACATATTTTAAAATACGGTAAAGCTTATTTCTCCTACTGAATTTTCTGAAAAACTTACATTTTCCTTGAAGGCACACTGTAGTTAAGATGGAGTAAAGTTGTTTTAATTCTGTTTATTTTCTCAGCTCTTAAAAGACACAGTTATTATTGCTTCATACTTCAAATGTAGTGTTTCAAATGTACGTAATTTCTTGTGCATTTTCAAGATGAATATTGGTAGTGTTTTCAGTAATGTTTCTAGAATTTCCATGCTCTGTGTTATTGTTCATTAAATTCAGTTTAAAACATACTATTGTGTTGCACTTTGAATACAGAACTTTATACTTTGTGAAATTTAATGTATATTTTCTGGATAAATATTGGTCATGATATTAAGTAATTTTTATAGAATTTTCATGTTTTAAAACTTCTTTGGAGATATTCATAGTTTTTCTAAAACATGCAAAGTAAATGCACTAAAACTAAAACACATGTCACTTCTATTTTTCTGTAAATTATAAAAGTTCCACGTTGCAAACTACAAAAATAAATTTAGGTTACCCTATGATTATTTTGGAAAGCCTAGTGGTGTACTGGTTAAGTGCTACGGCTGCTAACCAAGAGGTCAGCAATTCGAATCTGCCAGGCGCTCCTTGGAAACTCTATGGGGCAGTTCTACTCTGTCCCATACGGTCTCTATGAGTCGGAATCAACTTGATGGCAGCGGGTTTTGGTTTTATGATTATTTTAATTATATGAACCCCACAAGTTATATGAACAGTGTTGTGATAATGATTCATCTGGCTTAAAATATAAAACATTAATTAATGACTATATTTTAGAAGAATTACAATTTCAAATTTTCTTTTTTTCTTGTTCTCCCAAATTATGTTGACTAGAAAATTTTGTTTAACAGACTTCATTGTTAAATTGTAGACTACAAAGTGAAGTATAAGAAAAAAAAACTTGAAGTACTTGTCAAATCATGAAAAGGGTTGTTATGCAGATTTTTAGTATAATTCAAATAAGTTTTGGTCTTTATATGTATCTATATGTTTTTAAGATCTGGAACACAATGCGTTCCAATATGAGAAAGGAACATGGTGACTTCTCTCTGAGGAATTTAAAACCTGTAAGTCTTGGTGATACCTTACACTCGTCTGTGATTTAAATAGTCTCAGAGATCTTTTACATATACCTTTTATTCATGTATTTATTCATCTCTTTATTCCCAAATTTCAGTATCTACGTAGGAAATGATTCAGTGATGGAAAAGAATGGCTTTTGTGCTTGTTCATTTCCAGTGTAACAAAAAAAAAGTAAGTTGATGATTATAATCCAATTGTATATAAATTCTATAATATCTCTAAGAAGAATACACTGTACAGGCACATGAAAATATTAAGGTTACAAATATAATAGGCTTGCCCACATCATTCAGAATTTGGAAACAACATTACAGCAATAAGGAAGGTACAATCATTGTTATTTTTATGTATTATATTAGGATTACAGTCATGATAGAGACAGTAGATAAAGAGAAAAATTTGCTGCATTGCAAAGCCTTGTGTAACTAGACATTCCATTAATAACTAACATTTAGTTAATACTTAAAAATACTATACACACGACCAAGTATAAAAGCTTAATTATTTTTGCAAACTCCTACGACATAGTGGGTTCCTTGGGTGGTACAAACTGTTAATGCTGCACTCAACTGCTAAACAAAAGATTGGAGATTCGAGTCCACCCAAAACTGCTTCAGAAGAAAGGCTTGGAAATCTACTTCCAAAATATAAGCCATTGAAAACCCTATGAAGCACATTTCGATTTTTAGGCACATGGGCTTGCCATTGACTGGACAGCAACAGTTCTTTTTTTTTTTTTTAAAAGACATATGTAGTAATCATTCTACGTGACTACACTTTATGTTTTTAAACTTGATTGACATCTGGCATGGCGGAACAATAGCTGTCATTCTGAGCAAACTAAGTAAACGACAGTCTTTGCAACTATAGACAAAAATAAAAATACTTATCCATGTATGTAGATTTGGGGTTCCATCTGAAATTGAGTTAAATTTGGTGTATTCATAATTATTTAATACATTATAAGCAATAAGGTTCTTTTTTTCTGGTTAAATAAATAATGACTGTTATTGAAGTACTGAGTTATGATACCTAACTTTCAACTTACCATCAATAAAAACATAAGAAAATTAGGCATGTTAGCTTTTCCAACTTCAGTGTCCTCATTTTTTTTAAATAAAGATGATAATACTTTAGTTTTTATGCCATATGCTTACTGTGGAAACCCTGGTGGCATAGTGGTTAAGTGCTACAGCTGCGAACCAAATGGTTGGCAGTTCGAATCTCCCAGGTGCTCCTTGGAAACTCTAGGGGGCAGTTCTACTCTGTCCTACAGGGTCGCTACGAGTCAGAATTGACTCAACAGCACTGGGTTTTTTTTGTTTTTTTTTTATGCTTACCATGAGATGAAACTATAAAAGATATACATGGATTAATTTTTTAAAAGTAAGAAACGTTATTCAAATGTAACACTAGTGTTTAAGAATCCAACAGTATGAAGGGCTTAGGTTTTGCTCCAAATCTATGACTTTGTCTGTTTATATGTGAAATAATATATATATATATATGTATATTTTTTTAGGCACTCCAATCTATTGTGCACAGGTGAAATTTCTTTCCCAGTTCTTAATTTCATATCATGTAAAGCCATTACTTGCTAGTCACATTGAGTTTAGTCTGGTCAATGGAAAAATATCAGCTTCATATTCAACTAGCTTCAGCCAGGCATTGAAATTTGGGTGGTGTCTTGGGCTCCTTTCATTGCCTCTTCTCTACTCAGAGATAGTTCGTGATTGGGACAAAGGCAGAAGACAGATGGAAAAGGACACCTTTTATTTATCTGGTGCTCCTTTAAATCTCTTTTGATTAACATTGGATCTTTGTGGGAGGGTGTCTAAATGCAGATACTCCTATATGGTGCATATGAGTAAATTCAATGGACTTCACACAAATTGCAGTGCTACAACAAATCCCTCACCAGTATATAACTCTGAGGTACATAACATAGAAAATTGCATTAGTGTTCCTTAATCTGGAAGCAGCTAAACTTGAAAGGGTTCTTGCAAAATGCCTAAAGTGTGATTACCTTTTCTAATGTTTAATTAATCTGAGGGAAACCTGCACATTCTTGGTTTAACAAGTCATAATTGTAATGACTACTTCACTTCTGCTCACTCTCTGTGCCCAAATGTCTCTCTGAAATTCTCTTTCTCTTCTACTCAAATTGAGAGGGCAGAGCAGCAAATACAGTGTGATATACCAAATCACTGTAAACAGAAGACTGTCATTCTAAGAAGCACTGCGTATTCATGTATCTGGTTCTCTAAGACCTTTTAAACTTGACCTTGAAAGTCATTGTCAGGTTGCAACATTCACAGAAAATGGAGGGAAAATCGTTTCTAAGCTGATGATGACATGGTTCCATTAATCTTTCTCTTTTAGCAACTCCACTGTATATGGAATAATGAGAGATTCTAGATAAAGGTTTCTGATAGCAGAATCTGTCCAGCTGCCAGTTATTTAGCTCTGTAATGGTTGCTTGACCCCCAAATTATCTTGACTGTAGGGCGTTATAAATTGAATTGTGTCTGCCCCAAAATATCTGTTGCAAGTCCTAACTCCTCTACCCGTGGTTATAATTCCATACGGGAATGTGTTTTTTCGTTGTGTTAATAATGTAATAAAAACAAACAAACAAACATTACCATTGAGTCTATTCTGACTCACAGCAACCCGATATGAAAAAGTAGAACTGCTTCACGTGGTTTCCAAGGAATGGCTGGTGGATTCAAACTGCCAACTTTTTGGTTAGCAACAGAACTCTTAACCACTGCACCACCAGGTTTTCCAATAATGTAGGATGTGTCTTAAATCAATCTTTTTTGAGATATAAAAGAGCAGATTAAGCCAGGGATAGCAAGCACAATTGGGAGAAGGTAGATACCATGCCACTTGAAGATCACCAAGGAACCAAGGAACAGAAGCTGAAAAGAGACAAGGACCTACCCCTCGAAGAGACACAGATAGAACGCCTTCCTCCAGAGCTGGTGCCCTGAATTCAAACTTCTGTCTAGCCTCCTAAAATGTGAGAAAATAAATGTGTTTGTTAATGTCACCCACTTATTGTATTTCTGTTATAGCAGGACAAGATAATTAAGACACGAGGGTTAAGTATTTGATTTTTGTAGCTTTGGAAAGTCAACCACAATGCCAACCCAGAAGAAAATTTTCTTAACATCCTCTTACAAAGACATGAAAACAGCTTGGCACTATTTCCATTTTGCATATCTTTGTAAATTAGTACAGTAGAGGAACCAGCATCCAAGTTCAGATGAATGAGGAAATACACTTAAGTGAATTTTCTCATGAGAATTATGCTGTATGACAGTACACTAGGCAAAGGAATGGTATATCATCCCGTTGATTAATTAAAAAGACATCTAGAACTGTTTGTTAAACTCGCTCAGCCTCAGATGCATTGGCTCAGTTGTTTATCCTCAGGGTAGATCTGAAAATATAGATAACAAGTGTATTCACTCTCAGTTAGTTCAGGACAATCCTTGCACAGAAACAATAGGAAAGCAAAAATAATAATAAATTTTATTGAAGATATTGGAAAGTAAAAAAAAAAAAAAGCAACGTATTTTAGGATTAAAATACAATATATTAAAGAATTCAGAATGATAATCCCAGCAAAGGAGGTCACTTTTCCCTGCCCATAATGGAAGAGGTAGCTGAACAGATAAATCAGGAAATCATTCCTAGCAGGTTAAAAAGAAGAACAAAAACTGGAGTGTAGGACTTGCCAAGTTTGTGAAGCTAGAAAACTTTTATACTTTCAAAGTTTATTTAAAAGGTTAAGTCATAGAAATAAGAGTGGGGACAAGATAGCCTTTACCCTAAAGAAAAGCTTCAAATTACATCAATTCATGGATTTAGATTAATATGCCTTTGAATATTAGTGTCCCTAATCATCTGCTAGAAAAAAGCATAAAATCTCTGTAGGAAAATATCATTGCCCTAAACACTACTATATTTCTATAACTTTGTCACACAACTCCTATCTATCAGAAACAATACCCTGGCACATGAGCAGATAAAGCAATATAAATAAAATCAAACAAAGCTAACAATAAAAACAGGAAGAGTGGCGATAGAAAATAGACTCAAAAGGCACAAATGTTAAATTAGCTATGCTTAATATATTCAAAAGATCACAGTAAGAATTGTAATTTTGATTCAAGTTCTTAGAATTACTGAGGAAAAAAATCTGATATTTAAAGCTCTCCTTAATAACTCAGTGGAGGAGTTTAAGAGCAGATTAACATAGCCAAAGAAAGAGCTAGTGTACTGGAACAGAACTCAGAAGAGTGAATATTTGAGAAATACTAAGGAAAACTAGAGAAGAGGGTAAGAGACAAAGAGAATAAGGTGAGAACTTCTACCAGATGGATTAATGGGGTTCCAGAAAGAGAAAGGGGGAAAAAAAAAGGAGAGGCAATTTTTGAAGTGATAAACCAAAAAGAAAAAAAAAAATCTGTTACCTTTGAGTCGATTCTGACTCATAGCGACCCTAGACAGAGTAGAACTGCCCCATAGGGTTTCCAAGGAGCTGCTTTGGATTTGAACTGCCATCTTTTTCGTTAGCAGCCCAGCTCTTTTTTTTTTTCCTTCTTTTTAGTTTTAATTATTTTCTTGTTATCATTGGGAATGTACATAGCAAAAATATACACCAATTCAGCAGTTCCTACATGTACAATTCAGTGACATTGATTACATTCTTCAAGTTGTGCAACCATTCTCACCCTCATTTTCTGGGTTCTTTCTCCCCCATCAACATAAACTCACTGTTCCCTAAGATTCCTATCAAATCTTTTGAGTTGCTGTTGTCATTATAGATACAGTTCTTTTTTTTTTTTAATTTTTATACGTTCACAGAGCAAATTAGCTTCTCATTAAACAATTAATACACATATTGTTTTGTGACATTGATTGCCAACCCCACGACATGTCAACACTGTCCACTTCCCAATCTTGAGTTGTCTATTTCCATTCCTCTCTGTCAGACCAGTAAGTCTGCTCTTTTTTAGTGAGTTAGAATTTTGTTCTACTGTTTTCTCCAGCTCTGTCCAGGACCCTCTATTGTGATCCCTATCAGAGAAGTTCGTCGAGGTAGCTGAGCACCATCTAGTTGTGTTGGACTCAGTCTGGTGGAGGTCGTGGTACTTGTGGTCCATTAGTCCTTTGGACTAATCTTTCCCTTGTGTCTTTCGTTCTCTTCATTCTCTCTTGCTCCAGATGGCGTGGGACCAGGGAAGTATCTTAGATAGCCGCTCACAAGTTTCTAAGACCCAAGAGGTTGTTCTCCAAAGTAGAATGTAGAACATTTTCTTTATAAATCATGTTATGCCAATTGAGCTAGATGTCCCCTGAGACTATGGTCCCCAGCCCTTAGCCCAGTAATTCCGTTCCTCTGGGAGTTTGAATGTGTCTATGAAGCTTCCATGACCTTGCCTTGGTCATGTTGTGCTGACTTTCCCAGCATTGTGTACTATCTGACCCTTCACCAAATTTACCACTTACCTATTGTTTAGTGATTTTCCCTCCCCAGCCTTCTCCTCCCTCGTAACCATCATAGATTGTTTCTTTCTGTGTGTAAACCTTTCCATGAGTTTTTCTAACAGTGATCTCATACAGAATTTGTCCTTTCATGATTGAATATCACTCAGCATAATGTCCTCCAGATTCATCCATGTTGTAAGATGTTTCACAGATTCATCATTGTTCTTTATTATTGCATAGTATTTCATGTTGTGTATGTACCATAGTTTGTTCATCCATTCTTCTGTTGATGGGCACTTAGGTTGTGTCCATCTTTTTCCTATTGTTAATAATGTCGCAATGAACATGGGTGCACATATGTCTATTTGTATGACGGCTCTTATTTCTCTAGGATGTATTCCTAGAAGTGGGATAGCTGAATCATATAGTATTTCTATTTCTAGCTTTTTAAGGAAGCCACCATATCTTTTTCCTAAATGGTTGTACCATTTTGCATTCCCACCAGCAGTGCATAAGAGTTCCAATCTCCCTGCAACCTCTCCAATATTTGTTAATTTCTGTTTTTTTTGATTCGTGCCAGTGACATTGGGGTGAGATGGTGTCTCATTGTAGTTTTCGTTTATGTTTCTCTAATGGCTAGCGATCGGAAATATTTTCTCATGTGTCTATTAGCCATGTGAATGTCTTCTTTAGAGAAGTATCTGTTCATATACTTTGTCCATATTTTAATTAGTTTATTTGTCTTTTTGTAGTAGAGGTGCTGGATTTTCCTACAGATTTTAGAGATTGCAACTTTGTTGGACTTGTTATAGCCAAAATTTTTTTCCCAATCTGTAGGTTCTCATTTTGCTGGGTTGGTGAAATCTTTTGATGAGCATAAGTATTTAATTTTTAGAAGATTCCAGTTACTAGCTTATCTTCTGGTGTTTTTGTATTGTTGGTTATGGTTTGTATGCCATTTATGCCATGTATTAGGGACTCTTGCATTGACCTTGTTTTTTCTTCTCTGATCTTTATAGTTTTTGATTTCTTATTTAGGTCTTTGACTTATTTTGAATTAGTTTTTGTGTACGGTGTGAAGTATGGGTCCTGTTTCATTTTTTCCAGATGGACATCTAGTTTTGCCAGCACCAGTTGTTAGAAAGACTGTCTTTTCCCCATTTAGTGGACTTTGGGCCTTTGTTGAAGATCAGTTGACCATAGGTGGGTGGATTCACATCTGCATACGTGATTCAGTTCCATTGATTACTGTGTCTGTCATTGTACCAATACCAGGCTGTTTTGACTATTGTAGCTGTAGAGCAGTTTCTGAGGTCAAATAGTATGAGGCCTCCTGCTTTATTCTCCTTCTTCAATAGTGATTTACTTATCTGTGGCCTCTTACCTTTCCATATAAATTTAATGATTAGTTTTTCCATCTTGTTATATAATGCTGTTGGACCGGCTTGCATTGTACTTGCAGATTGCTTTGGGTAGCACTGACATTTTCACAATGTTGAGTCTACCTATCCATGTGCATGGTATGTTTTTCCATTTATGTAGGTCTCTTTTGATTTCTTGCAGTAGGATTTTGTAGTTTTTTTTTTTTTTGTATATGTCCTTTACATCCTGGTTAGATTTATGCCTAAGTATTTTATTTTTTTAGGACTTAAATTGTATTGCTTTACTCGTTTCCTTTTCCATGTTCTTTTTATTGGTGTATAGGAATCCAACAGTTTTTTCTATGTTTATCTTGTATCCCGCTCTACTGCAGAATCTTTCTATTAGTTCCAGTAGTTTTCTTGTGTATCTTTGAGGAGGTTTATGTACAGTATAACATAATCCTCAAATAGGGATAGTTTTACTTCTTCCTTGCCTATTTGAATGTCCTTTATTTCTTTTTCTTATGGCTGTAGGTAGGTCTTCTAGCACAATGTTTAATAGCAGTAGTGATAAAGGGCATCCTTGTTTTGTTCCTGTTCTCAGGGGGAATGTTTTCAGCCACTGTCTGTGGAGAATGATGATGGCTGTTGGTTTTGTTTAGATGCCCTTTATTATGTCGAGAAATTTCCTTTTTATACCTATTTTATTGAGAGTTTTTATCAGGTATGGGTGTTATACTTTATCAAATGACTTTTCTGAGTCTATTGAGATGATCATGTGATTCTTTTGTTTTATTTATGTGGTGGATGACATTGACTGTTTCTCCAATGTTGAATCATTGTTGCATACCTGGTATGAATTCCACTTGGTCATGGTTTTTTTTTTTTTTTTTTTGATATGATGCTGAATTCTATTGGCTAGAATTTTGTGGAGAGTTTTTGCATCTATATTCATGAGAGATATCGGTCTGTAATTTTCCTTTTTTTGTGGTGTCTTTGCCTGATTTTGGTATCAGGGTTATGCTGTCTTCATAGAATCAGTTAGGAAGTATCCCTTCCTTTTGTATGTTCTGAAATAGTTTTAGTAGTACTACTGTGAATTCTTCTTTGAATGTTTGGTAGAATTCTCCAGTGAAGCCATCTGAGCCAAGGCTGTTTTTTATTGGAAGTTTTTTTTATTACCTTTTCAATCTCTTCTCATTATGGGTCTGTCCAGATTTTAGACCTCAGTTTATGTTAGTTTAGGAAGATAGTGTGTTTCTAGAAATTTGTCCATTTCCTCTAGGTTTTCAAATTTGTTGGAGTGTATATTTCATAGTACTCTGTTATGAACCTTTTTATTTCAGTTAAGTCTGTTGTAATGTCCCCCGTTTTATTTCTTATTTGGGTTATTTTTGTCTTCACCTGTTTTTCTTTTGTCAATTTGACCAATGGTTTGTTGATTTTGTTGATCCTTTGATAGAACCAACTTTTGGTTTTGTTGCTCCTTTCTATTTTCTATTTCACTCACTTATTTCTGATTTTTATGATTTCCTTTCTTTTCATGGCTCTGGACTTCTTCTGCTCTTCTCTTTCCGTCTGTCCAAGTTGTATAGCTAGTGTTTTGATTTTGTCCCTTTCTTCATTTTTGATGTGTGCATCTATCACTACTGGCCTCTGAGCACTGCCTTTGCTGTGTACAAAGAATGAACAGGGTCAAGATACACTGAACATTGTTGTAATTAAGACATTATTCATCTGAATTAGTGGGTTTTACATTAAGATGCTAATTGTAATCCACAAGAAATCATTAAGAAAATTATTTGAAATGTATGCTGTAAAAGATACAATAAATAAATTTAAAGGTACACTAGGACATACCAATTTAACACAAAAGAAGCCAGCAATCCAGGAATAGACTAGTAAAAAAAGACATAAGCATATTTAAAAAAAAGGAAGACATAAGTCCTACTTTATCAGTAATTAAATTTAAACAATGAAACAACCCAATTGAAAGGCAGAGATTGGAAACATAGTCTAAAAAAAGAACTTAACCCAAATATATGTCTGTCTATTATAGGCACTCTTTAGATTAAAAGACACAAATAGATTGAAAATAGGATTTAAAAGATAGGCCATGTATTCCGGATTGAAAGTGTCTCCGAAATATATACGTTGAAGTGCTAAAAATTGTACCTGGAAGTTGTGACCTTGTTTGGGAAAATAGCGCTATTCTTGGAAGATAAAAGAAAAACCTTCGCCATCCTGTTGATTATAACTCATAGTGACCATATAGGACAGAGTAGAACCACCCCATAGGGTTTCCAAAGAGCAGCTGATGATATTGTCACTTAAGCCATACCAGAGTAGGATAAGTCCTATTCCATTCTGAGTGGTATCTTAAAAGGAGATAACAGACAGGGAGATGGAAAGAAACACACAGAGTAAGACAGATGCCAGGTGATAATGGAGGCAGACACATTTATAAGCATCCATAAGCATGCCAAGAATTGCAAAGGGCTACAAGAAGCTACAAGGCGCCCTGACAGTGCAGTAGCTAATAGCTCAGCTCCTAACCGAAATGTCAGCAGTTGGAATCCACCAGCCGCTCTTTGAAAACCCCATGAGAAAGTTCCACTCTATCCCATAGGGTTGCTGTGAGTTGGAATTGACTCAACGGCAACAGTTTTTTTTTTTTTTTTTTTGACTGCAAGAAGCTGAGACAGGAAGGACCTTTCTGTAGAACAAACAGAGAGAGAGCTCATAGACCCATTAATGAATCTGGGCCTCTAGTCTTCAGAACTGAGACAATAAATTCTGTTCTTCAAAGCCATTTACTTTGTAGTATTTTGTTATGGCAGCACTAGGAATCTAACATACCACGCGAGCAGTAGCCAAAAAAAAAAGAGCTGGGTTGCCTATGATAACATTTGATGTATTAGACTTTAAGACAAAAAAGTTACAGGATACAAATAATATTTTATAATTATAAAGTGTCAATCTATTGGGCAGAACAAACAATTATAAACATATATTCACCTCACATTCCACAATAATAGAGACTTCAATAACTCATTTTCAATAATGGACATAAAACTGGGCAGTATACATGGGACATTCTCCAGAGTGACCATATACCAGACTATAAAACAAACCTAAATAAATACAAAATAATTGAAATAATACAAAATATGTTCTTTGACCAAAATACAACTAAATTAGAAATCAACAGTAGAAGAAAATATAAGAAAATCACAAATATATGTAAATTAAACAGTACACTCCTAAATAACAAATAAGCCAAAGAATAAATCACAAGGAGAGTTTAAAAATAATATTTTTAGATTAAAAGAAGTGAAAAACAGCATGCTAAAACATATGGATTGCAGCTTTAGAATCGTTTATACAGAAATTAATAGCTCCAAGTGCCTATGTTAAAAAGGAAGACAGGTCTCAAATCAATAAACAAATGTTTTGCCTTTGGAAACAAGAAAAAGAAGAGTAAAATGGCACAAAACAAACAAAAGAGAGTACGTATTATATGATTTTATTCATATGAAATTCTACTAAATGAAAACTAGTTGTAGATTCATTGTTGCCTGTATATAGATGTAGGTGTTAATATTGATGTAGATATACATATATTTGACTTAATAACTATATATATATATATATTTTTGTGAAACCAAAACGTTCACTAATGAGAGGACAGTGTGAGTTTCAAATCTTTAATTAAAATGTATTTATTGAGTATAAATTATATCACCTTTACCAGGCACTAGAGATATAAATATAAAACAACCAAGGCCTGTTCCTTCCAGGTTAAGTAGTAATTTAATAGAAACAGGTTATGTACAAATAATTTCAGTAGAGTAAGCTAAGAGGACAAAGTTTTGGGAGAGCAAAGAGAAGATAGCACCTAATCTTGGCTTTACACAAAGGGAAGATTTCAAGGATTTTATTAAATTTAGACCAAACCTTAAAGAAAAGTATGGGTGTATATGGGTGTGTATTTGTGTGTATGTGTGCACGTCTGAAAATGCCTAGTGTTTACAGGAATAAATGAAAGATTTGATGATGTTAGCGCAAATGTTGCACAGGGCCTCGGTTCTGGGTTGCATAGGTTTGGTTTAAGAACAACAAAAAGGAGAAGTAACTGATCTAGCAGCACTTGTCCAAAATAATTTTCTACAATAATGGAAATGTTCTATAATCTGTGCTGCCTGATACATTAGCCACTAGACACATGTGGCTACTGATCATTTTAGATACGGCTAGTGTGACTAAGGAACTGAACTGCTATTTTATTTCATTCATATTTAAATTTAAATAACTGCAAAAGTAACTTACTCCTGAGCAAGGCTGATACTTGGTTATTAGTTCAAATTCAAATAATATTACTGCTTTAAAGATGAAACACAGGACATTCTGGAAACATGTAAGAGTTTGAGAGAATCAGAGAAGACTCCTCCAAGAGAGTACAATTAAAGTACAAATGAATTGAGGTACCAGAGAAACCACCTCTAGCAGACAGAAGAACACATGTGAATGTCCTGAAGGAGAAGAGAAAGTGTCAGATTGTTAAAGAAACAAACAACAAATAACGAGTATCTCAAAATGACAAAAGTGAGGGACATGCTTATGGATAGGTAGACTCAACATTGTGAAAATATCAATTCTACCCAAAGCAATCCACAAATACAAAGCAATTCTTATCCAAATACCAACAGCATTCTTTAAAGAGATGGAAAAACTAATTATTAACTTTATACGGAAATGAAAGAGGCCCCACATAAGTAAAGTACTATTGAAGAAGAAGAATTCACTAGGAAGACTCACACTACCTGGCCTCAGAATCTACTGTACGGCTACGGTAGTCAAAACAGCCTGGTACTGGTACAATGACAGCTACATTGACCGGTGGAACAGAATTGAGAACCCAGGTGTAAATCCATCCACCTACAATCACCTGATCTTGGAAAAGGGCCCAAAGTCCATCAAATGTGGAAAAGACAGTCTTTTTAACAAATTCTGCTGGCAAAACTGGATGTCCCTCTGCAAAAAAATGAAACAGGGCCCATACCTCACACCATACACAAAAACTAATTAAAAATGGATCAAACACCTAAATATAAAATCAAAAACCATAAAGGTCATAGGAGAAAAAATAGGATCAATGCTAGAGGCCCTAATACATGTCATTAACAGGATACAAACCATAACTAACAAGACACAAACTCTAGAATATAAGTTAGATTACTGGAATCTTCTAAAAATTAAACACTCATGCTCATCAAAAGACTTCACCAAAAGAGTAAAAAAAGAACTTAGACTTGGAAAAATCTCTGGCTATGACAAAGTCAACAGAAGTCTAATCTCTAAAATCTCCAGGAAAATCCAATACCTCTACAACAAAAAGACAAATAATCCAATTAAAAAATGGGCAAAGGAAATTAACAGACACTTCACCAAAGAAGGCGCTCAAGTGACTAACAGACACTTGAGGAAATGACCGTGATCACCAGCCAATATAAAAAAGTATTTTTTTTTATACTGGAGAATTGGAAATTGATACTACAATGAGATACCATCTCACCCCAATATTACTGGCATAATTAAAAAAAATAATAACACATGTTGAAGAATTTGTGGGGAGACTGGAACTCTTATGCACTACTGGTGGGAATGCAAAATGGTACGACCATTTTGGAAAACGTTATGGCACTTCTTTAGAAAGCTAGAAAGAGAATACCATAAGATTCAGCAATCCCACTCCTAGCAATATATCTTGGAGAAATAAGAGCTGTCACATGAATAGACAAATGCATACCCATGTTCATTGCAGCATTTTTCACAATAGCAAAAAGTTTGCTCATAAAAGACTCAAGGGGATTAAATGAAATAAAAGGAAAAAAGAAAAAGAAATCTCCTGTGGAGACTGGTGTTCCTGTCTACCAATTATGTACAAAAAAAAAAAAAAAAGAGAGAGAGAATTGTCAATTCCTTTAAGTACAAAACTGAGGGGACTTTCTCCCAAAAGATAACCAGAAATGATTTAAACTCTGTATAAGATGTCAACAGTATTCTGCTATTCCACTCCTATGGGGTCATAAATTGTTTAGAAATTTATCTATGTCTATATCTGAATTGTAATAAGAGAATTGTCCTTCACAGTTGCTCAGTAACTGGCTGCTCATCACTCGGACCCTATGTTAAATACATTTTGACATGGTGATATTTAAGTTACTTGGTGGTATGCAATCTACTCTCAACTCCCATGGGGCTGTTGAGTAATTTTACTGGTCAGATGTTTAACTCGAAAATCCCAATACTTGAGAAAAAAATATGTTGTTGTTAGTTGCCATCGTAAATATGAGTCAGAATTGTCTCAATGGCAATGGTTTTTGTTTTTTTTTTTAATAGTGACACCATGTACAAGAGGGCGAGAAGCTGCCCGGTCCTGTGCCATCCTCACAATCATTGCCATGTTTGAGCTCATTGTTGTAGTCACTGTGTCAATCCATGTCTTTGAGGGTCTTCCTCTTTTTCACTGACCCTTTACTTTATCAAGCATAATGTCCTTCACCAGGGACTGATCCCTCCTGATAACATATCCAAAGCACGTGAAAGAAAGTCTTGGCACCCTTGCTTCAAAAAAGTATTCTGGCTGTACTTCTTCCAAGATAGATTTGTTCATTCTTCTGGCAGTCACTGGCATATTCAATATTCTTCACCAACAACTAATTCATTGTCCAGCTTTCACATTCATATGAGGTCATCGAAAATACCATAGCTTCGGTCAGGCACACCTTGGTCTTCAAAGTGACATCTTTGCTTCTTAACACTTTAAGGAGGTCTTTTGTAACAGATTTGCCCAGAGCAATACTGTTAAACATATAATATGAGATATTTCATTCTGAGATCATATTGTTTAGAAATTTATCTGTGTCTATATTTGAATCCTAATAAGTGAATTGTTCTTCACAGTTGCTCAGTAACTGGCTGCTCAACACTCGGACTCTATGTTAACTCAATTTTGAGATGGTGATATTTAAGTTACACGGTGGTGTGCGATTTACTTCCAAATATATCTAAGTGTGGGGATGAGAATAGAAATTTTAGGAAAAGCTTTTCTATTTCCCTTCCACAGACATCTATGGTTAAAGGAAGTCATGGTCCTCATTTATCTTCGATGTAGCTTTTTCTTACTGGGTTTTTTAAGAAAATAATTTTCCTGGTCCCAGCTTGATATCTCTGCACGTGCAATAACTAACCACTGTGCATGGGACTTAATTTGGCTTCCTTTCCCCATTGTATGAGTCCTAGTCAAGTCCAATACCTATATCAACACCTTTTTCATGTCTGTTACCTGTATTGATCTTTTTCAGGACTCATTCACAATATCTTTCTAGATAGTGCAGATGCCTCTTACTTTTCCAGTAGCTCAATCATTCATCTTACACCATATATATATACATATAAAACCAAATCAAACCAGTTGCCCCGAGTCAATTCCAACTCATAGTGACCCTATAGAACAGAGTTGAATTGCCCCATAGGTTTTCTAAGGCTCTAAATCTTTATGGAAGCAGACTGCCACACCTTTCTCCTGTGGAATAGGCTGGTGAGTTCAAATTGCTTACCTTTTGATTAGCATCAGAGCACTTAACCACTGTGCCACCAGAGCTCATATATAGGTGTATATATATATAAACCCACCAGAGCTTATACACACACACACGTACCCACACAAATATACAAAAATACAAGTATATTTTTAATTTCTTTCAGCAATTTGAGGCTTTTTGTGCCAGAGATACATTTTTCAATATACCTGCTGTCTCAGCTAGCTAGTGCTGCTATAACAGAAGTACCACAAGTGGATGGATGGCTTTAACATAGAGATATTTTTTCTCTCACAGCATAGCAGGCTAGAAGTCCGAATTCAGGGTGCTAGCTCCAGGAGAAGGCCTTCTCCCTCTGTTGGCTCTGGGGGAAAGTCCTTGTCATCAATATTCCCCAGTCAAGAGATCCTAAGCACAGGGACCCCCAATCGAAAGGATACTCTATTCTCCCGGCTCTTGTTTCTTGGTGGTATGATGTCCCCCTGTCTCTCTGCTTGCTTCTTGCTTTTATATCTCAAAAGAGATTGACTTAAAATACAACCCAGTCTTGTAGATTGAGTCCTTCCTCATTAACATAACTGCCACTAATCCTACCTCACTAACATCATGGAGGTAGGGTTTACAGTGTGTAGGAAAATCACATCACTTGACAAAATGGTGGACCATCATACAATACTGGGAATCATGGTCTAGCCAAGTTGACACACATTTTTGGTGGACACAATTCAACCCATAACATCTGCCGTATTTTAAGATGTGAAAGACCCTTCTCCTTCCTTAAGTTTTTAAGTCTGGATATTTTATTAAAAATATTATTAACTAGATGGTGCCCGGCCACAACCGATGACTGCCCTGACAGAGAGCACAACAGAGAACCCCTGAGGGAGCAAGAGAACAGTGGGATGCAGACCCCAAATTCTCATAAAAAGACCAGGCTTAATGGTCTGACTGAGGCTAGAAGAATCCTGGCAGTCTGGTCCCCAAACCTTCTGTTGGCCCAGGACAGGAACCAACTCCTCAGACATGGATTGGACTGGACAATGGGTTGGAGAGAGATGCTGATGAGGAGTGAGCTACTTGTATCAGGTGGACACTTGAGACTGTGTTGGCATCTCCTGTCTAGAGGGGAGATGGGAAGGTAGAGAGGGTTAGACACTGGCAAAATGGTCATGAAAGGAGAGACTGGCAGGAGGAAGTGGGCTGGTTCATTAGCGGTAGAGTAAATGGGAGTATGTAGTAAGGTGTATACAAGTTTATATGTGAGAGACTGATTTGATTTGTAAACTTTCACTTAAAGCACGATAAAAATTATTAAAAATATATATTATTGATACTGTAAACAACAGGGTTAAACGGTTCCCCTTCCTCCCATCACACCTGAGCCACATCACACTCTTTTGATAAGAAATTCTGTGTAGCAGCTCAAGGCCATCTTACTGCTTCTCTGCTCAAGTTTGCTTCGCTACCCACCAACCTTCCCCTCACTCCATTTGGACATGAGCAATAAGCCACAAAGCTGTCCTTAGATAAATTTCATGTTTCATACCCCCCTAAAAACCACATGCCCCCAGCCACCATATTGCACCCCCTACTGCACCCCTGTATGTGTTCATTTCCTGAAATTGTCTGCCAGTTCTTAGAAACTTCATGAATTATGCATAAGTTCCCTATCACAAGCCCTGCAACTGCACTAGAATCCCCAACCTCAGGGAGCTTGATTTGAGACTTAATCTCTGAGCTCCTTGCTTGACCGGCTTGCAATAAAGTCTGTTTTCTCTTTTTCAAAGGCCTGGTGTCTCTCAATTGACTCAAGGGGTCACGCCGGGCAGGACCCACCGTCATCGGGTTACAATACTGTAATGATGCATAGATTACCACATCTTTTATTGGTCAGTTAATTCATTTTCTGTGTCTGTTATAACAAATTGCTACAAACTGATTGACTTAAAACAACAGAAATTTATTCTTCCACAGCTCAGGAGGCCAGAAATCCAAAGTCAGAGCCAAAATACCTGAGCCTTAATCAAGCTGTCACGGCAGAACCACACCACACACTCTTCAGAGGCTCCAGGGGAGAATCTGTTCATTGCCTCTTCCAGCTTCTGGTGGCTGTCTCTATTCCATGGCTGTGGCTGCATCATCCGATCTCTGCCTCTGTGGTCACATTGTCATCTCCGCTTGTGTTGTGAAATCTCTCTCTGCTTCTCCCCCATTCTCCCTATATTCTTCTATATTTTATGTCCTTCTATATTCTATATCCTTCTGTATTCTTCTATATTCTATATCCTATATTTCGTATTCTTCTATATTCTATCTTTTATCTTCTATATTTTGTACTCTATATTCTCTATTCCATATTCTACATACTACATTCTATTTTCTATGTTCTTCTGTATTCTATATTCTTCTATATTCTACATTCTATGTTTAATATTCTATGTTCTATATTCTATATATTATATTTCCTATCTTTTATATTCTATAAAAAAAATATTCCATATTAAATATTCTACTTTCAATATTTTTCTATATTCTATATTCATCATTATTCTATACTGTATATTTCATATTCTACATTCTGTATTCTTCTGTATTCTATAATCAATATTCTTTAGTCTTTATTATATATTTTATATTCTACATTATATATTCTATATTCTTCTATTTTCTATATTCTATAGTCTTCTATATTCTGTAATCTGTTTTCTATATTCTACCTTCTATTTTATATGCTATAGTGTATATTCTACATTCTATATTTTATATTCTTCTATATGCTATAATCTATATTTGAAGATCGAAGACCACAGCCTTCAGTATGGACTGCATGTCAACATAGAGAAAACAAAAATCCTCACAACTGGACTAATGAGCAACATCATGATAAACGGAGAAAAGATTGAAGTTGTCAAGGATTTCATTTTACTTGGATCCACAATCAACAGCCATGGAAGCAGCAGTCAAGAAATTAAAAGATGCATTGCACTGGGCAAATCTGCTGCAAAGGACCTCTTCAAAGTGTTGAAGAGCAAAGATGTCACCCTGAAGACTAAGGTGTGCCTGACCCAAGCCATGGTATTTTCAATCACATCATATGCATGTGAAACCTGGACAATGAATACGGAAGACCGAAGAAGAGTTGACACCTTTGAATTGTGGTGTTGGCGAAGAATATTGAATATACCATGGACTGCCAAAAGAACGAACACATCTGTCTTGGAAGAAGTGCGGCCAGAATGCTCCTTAGAGGCAAGGATGGCGAGACTGCGTCTTACATACTTTGGGCATGTTGTCAGGAGGGATGAGTCCCTGGAGAAGGACGTCATGCTTGGCAGAGTACAGGGTCAGCGGAAAAGAGGAAGACCCTCAGCGAGGTGGATTGACACAGTGGCTGCAACAATGTGCTCAAGCACAACACCGGTTATAAGGATGGCACCGGGCCGGGCTGTGTTTTGTTCTGTTGTGCATAAGGTCTCTATGAGTCGGAAGCGACTTGACAGCACCTAACAGCAATACTCTATATTATTTTTATTCTGTATTATTCTATATTTATCTATATTGTATATTCTAAATTGTATTTTCTATATTCTATATTTCATATTCTTCTATGTTCTATATTCTACATTCTACACTCTATTCTTCTGTATTGTATTTTCTTCTATATTCTATGTTCTATATTCTGTATTTTATCCTCTATATTCTGTACTCTATATTCTACATTCTACACTCTATATTCTTCTATATTCTATATTCTTCTGTATTCTATATTCTTGTATATTTTATATCCTATATTCCTTATTCTTCAATATTCTATGTTCTATATTCTGTGTTCTATCTTCTATATTCTACATTCTAAATTCTATATTCTGTACTCTATATTCTATGTTTGATATTCTATGTCCTGTGTTCTATGTTCAATCTTCTATCTTCTATCATCTGCTTTCTTCTATCTACTATCTTCAATCTATCTTCTATTGTCAATTTTCTTCTGTATTGTATATTCTATGCTCTATATTATATTTTCTTCTATTTTCTATATTCTTTTGTGTCCTATATTCTATTATCTTCTATATTCTTCTGTATTCCATATTCTACATTCTATATTCTACTTTCCATATTCTATACTCTTCTATATTCTTCTACATTCTATACTCTATATCCTATAATCTTCTATATTTTTCTATATTTTATAATCTACATTCTATTTTCTATATTCAGTATTCTATCTTCTATGTTCTATATTCTGTATTCTTCTACATGCTGTATTCTATATTACATGCTGTAATCTATATTCTACAGTCTATATTTTTCTACATTCTATATTCTATAATCTATATTCTTCAATATTCCATATTCTATGTTCTGTATTCTGTGTTTTATATTGTATCTTCTACATTCTACAGTATATATTCCATATTCTTCTATATTCTATAATCTATATATTTCTACGTTCTGTTTTCTATATTCTTCTACATTGTATGTTTTATGTCTTATATTCTTCTACATCGTATATTTTATGTCTTATACTCTATATTCAGCAATATTCTATTTTCTATATTCTTTTATAAACTATATTCTTCTATATTCTATATTCAACATTCTATATTCTACTATATTCTATATACTTCTGTATTCTACTTTCTATATTCTATAATCTATATTCTTCTGTATTCTATGTTCTATAATCTATATTCTACATTCTGTATTCTATATTCTGTAATCTATATACTTTTACATTCTATATTCTCTCTTCTATGTTCTGTATTGTATTATCTATATTCTACATTCTATGTTCTTTATTCTATATTCTTCTGTATTGTATATTTTATGTCTTATAGTCTATATTCCATTTTCCTCAATATCCTCTATTCTATATTCTTCTATATTCTATGTTCTATATTCTACATTCTCTTCTCTATATTCTATACTCTTCTATATTCTATAATCTATATTCTTCTATATTCTACAGTCTACATTATGTATTCTAAATATTTCTATATTCTTTAACTTCTCTCTTTTATATTCTATATTCTACATTCTATATTCTATTTTCTTGTATGTTCTGTATTGTATATCCTATGTTCTCCACTCTACATTCTATATTCTAAATTTTCCTATAGTCCATATTTTTCTATATTCTATATTCTACATTCTATATTCTATAATTTATATTCTCTATCCTATGTTCCATATTCTATATTCTGCATTCTAAATTCTATATTCAATATTCTTCTATATTCTATAATCTATATTCTTCTACACTCTATATTCTGTTTTGTATATTCTATATTCTTTTATATTGTACATTTTATATATCATAGTCTACATTCCATATTCATCAATATTCTATATTCTTCTATATTCTATATTCCATATTTTCTATCCTATATTCTTCTATATTCTGTCCTGTATATTCTATATTCTTCTATATTACATATTCATCAATATTCTATATTCTTCTATATTCTACATTCTATATTCTTCTTATTCTGTATTCTTCTATATATTATATTCCACATTCTATATCTTCTATATTCTATAATCTATATACTTCTACATTCTATATTCTATAATCTTCTATATTGTATATTTTATATCTTATATTCTATATTTTCCATTTTTGTCAATATCCTGTATTCTGTATTCTATATCCTTCTATAGTCTATCTTCTATGTTCTATATTCTTTATTTTATGTGCTATATTCTGTTCTCTATATTCCATATTCTTCTATATTCTATAATCTATATTCTACGTTCTATACTCTATTTCATATTCTGTATTCTATATTCTACTGTCTACATTCTGTATTCTAAATACTTCTATATTCCATATTCTTCTCTATATTCTGTATATTCTACGTTCTATATTGTATATGGCTCTATATTCTACATTCTATAATTTAAAATTTTCTTTATTCTATATTGTGTATTCTATATTCTTTGTTCTATATTCTACACTGTAAACTCTATATTCTATATTCTACATTCCTCAATAATCTATAATCGATATTGTATATCCTATATCCTTTATTCTATATTGTATATACCATAATTGTCAATATTCTTTATTCTTCTGTATTCTATCTTCTATATTCTCTAGTCTAGATTCTATATTCTTCTATATTCTATACTCTATATTCCAAATCCTATATTCTATATTCAATATTCTTCAATATTCCTTATTCTATATTCTATCTTCTATATTTTGTCTTTTATAGTCTATATTCTCTACTCTATATTCTACATTCTATATTCTATGTTCTTCTATATGCTATATTCTATATTTTGTACTCTATATTCTATGTCCTATATTCTGTATTCTATAGTCTTCCAAATGCTGTATGCTTCTATGTTCTATGTTCTGTATTCCATATTCCATATTCTGTATTCTACATTCTACGTTCTATATTCAATATTCTTCTTTTTTCTATATTTTTCCATATTCTATATTCTACGTTTCACATTCTACATTCTATATTCTTCTATTTCTATATTGTATATACTAAATTTTATATTCTATACTCTGTATTCTACATTCTACGTTCAACATGATATATTCTTTAGTCTATATTCTTCTCTATTCTTAATTCTTCTATATTCTACATTCTATATTCAATATTCTATGTTTGCTGTTCTATACTCTATATTCTTCTGTATACCATACTCTTTTCTATTCTATATTCTGCATTCTTCTATATTCTATATTCTACATTTACTTTCTATATTCTGTAATCTATATTCTGCTACATTCTCTATTCTATGTACTGTATTCTATATTCTACATTCTGCATTCTATATTCTATTTTCTATAATCTATATACTTGTACATCCTGTATTCTATATTCTTCTATATTGTATATTTTATTTCTTATATTCTTTTTGCCATATCCATCAATATTCTATAGTCTTCTAAATACTATGTTCTTCTATGTTCCGTATTCTATACTCCATATTCTATTTTCTACATTCTATATTTTATATTCTATAATCTACATTCTATATTTATCTATATTCTATAATCTTTATACTTCTATATTCTATATTTTGTATTCTATATTCTTCTATATTGTACATTTTATGTCTTATATTCTATATTCATCAATATTCTATATTCTGTACTCTTCTGTATTCTATCTTCTATTCTCTTTATTCTATATGCTGTACTCTATATTCCATATTTTACAAACTATACTGTTCTATTTTATATATTCTATATTCCGTATTCTATATTCAATATTGTGCATTCTCTATTCTATACACTTCCATTTTTTATATTTTATATTCTACCACATTGTATACACTATATTCCACACTCTACATGCCATATTCTATATTCCTCTATATGCTATAATCTATATTCTTCTATATTCTACATTCTATATTCTTCATTTCACATTCTGTAGTCTTCTATATTCGATATTCTACATTCTAAATACTATAGTCTATGTTCTACATTCTAAATTCTATATTCTTCAATATTCTACATTCTTCTTCTATATTCTATATTCTGCCTTATTCTATATCGTATATCCTATATTATTCTATATTCCATATTCTTGTATAATCTATATCCTCCTATATTCTATACTCTTCTATATCTATATCCTATATTCTTCTATATTCTATATACCTCTATATTCTTTATTCTATATCCCACATTCCATATTCTATATTCAATATTCTATGTTGTATGTTCTATATTCTTCCATGTATTATATTCTTCTATATCTATATTCCATATTCTTTATTCCATATTCTTCTGTATTCTATATTCTTCTATATTCTATACTCTACATTCTACATTCTTTATTCTGTATTCTTCTATATACTAAAATCTATATTCCATATTCTATAGTCTACATTTTATATTCTATATTCTATGTTATATATTCTATATTCTTCTATTTTCTATATTCTGTATTTCACTTTCTACATTCTATATTCTTCTGTATGCTATAATCTATATTCTTCTATAGTCTATATTTTATGTTCTGTGTTCTCCTTTGTTCTATATTATTCTATATACTGTATTCTTTATTCATATTCTGCATTCTATATTTTACATTCTTCTATATTCTATGTTCTACACTCTATATTCTATATTATTATATATTCTTCTATATTCTGTATCCTACATTCTATATTCCATATTCTTCAATATTCTATATTCTTCTATATTCTATCTTCTATATTCTGAACTCTATATTCTTTGATATTCTACATTCTAAATTCTGTATTTAATATTCTTCTATATTCTATATTAAATATTCTGTGCTGTATAGTCTATATTCTTCTATATTCTATATTTGATATTCTTCGTGCTGCGTTCTATGTTCAATCTTCTATCTCCTATCATCTTCTGTCTTCTATCTACTATCTTCTATTGTCTTCTATATTCTTCTATATTTGATATTATATTTTCTTCTATTTTCTATATTCTTTTGTGTCCTGTATTCTATTGTCTTCTATATTCTCCTCTATTCTATGTTCTTCTATATTCCATATTCTGCTATATTCTCTGTACTTCTATATTCTGTATTCTATATTCCACATTCTACATCTATTTTGTATATCCTATAATCTATTTTCTTCTATACTCTATTCTATATTCTTCTGTATTTTTTATTCGTCTATATTCTACATTCTAAACTTTATAATCAATATTCTGTTTTATGTCCTGTGTTCTATATTCTTTTATATACTATATTCTTGTATATTCTGTATTCCATAAACTGTATTCCATATTCTTCTATATTCTATATTCTATATTCCTTATTCTACATTCTACGTTGTATACTCTATATTCTTCTATATTCTATAACCTATATACTTCTACAGTCTGTATTCTGTATTTTATTTTTTATTCTTCTAAATTGTATATTTTATATCTTAAATTCTATATTTGTCAATATTCCATATTCTTCTATATACTATATTGTATATTCCATATTCTATAGTCTACCACATTTAATATTCTATATTCTCTTTTCTATTATCTGTATTCCTCTATATTCTATGCTCTATATTTTACATTCTTCTGTATTCTATTATAATCTATATACTTTTAAATTCTGTGTTCTATAATGTATATTTTATATTCTACATTCTATATTCTTTATTCTTTATATTCCTCTATATTGTATATTTTATGACTTATATTCTGTTTTCTATATTCCATTTTCGTGAATATCCTATATTCTATCTTCTAACTTCTATGTTCTGTATTCTATATTGTGTGTTCTGTGCTCTATATTCAATGCTCTTTTATATTCTATAATCTATATTCTACAGCCTTATTATATATTCTAAATTCTTCTGTATTCTTTATTCTTCTCTATTCTGTATTCTATGTTCTGTGTTCCACATTCTACATTCTAGTCTATGTTCTTCTATATTGCATATTCTACTTTTTGTATTTTATATTCTTTATTCTATATTCTACATTGTAAACTCTATATTCTGTGTTCTATAATCTATATTCTTTTATATTCTATAATCTACCTTGTATATTCTTCAATAATCTTATAATCTATATTCTTCTATATCATATATTCTATATACCATATTCTTCTACATTCTATCTTCTACATTCTGCAGTCTGTATTCCATATTCCTCTATATGCTATATTCCACGTTCTATATTCTATATTTTATATGCTATATTCTTCTACATTCTGTATTGTATATTCTTCTGTATTCTAAATTCTTCTATAATATATCTTCCATATTCTTTTATATTCTATAATTTTCTATACTGTATATTCCTGTATATTCAGTATTCTATATTATTCTACATTCTATACACATCTACATTCTATACTCTATATTCCATATTCTATATAATTCTATATTCTTCTATATTCAATACCTATATTCTTTTATATTCTATGTTCTTCTGTATAATATATTCTTCTGTATTCTATATTCTACATTCTGTATTCTTCTATATGCTATATTTTTCTATAATCTGTGTTCTATATTTTGTATTCTTCCATATTCTATAATCTAATATTTCTCTAATTTGTATATTGTACATTCTACATTCTAATTTCTTCTGTATCTTCTTCTATATTTTGTATTCTATATTCCACATTCTGCTTTGTAAATTCTATATTTTATACTCTTCTATATTCTATATTCTATGTTCTATATTCAACTATATGCTATATTCTATATTCTAGTTTCTAGATTCTTGATCCTACATTCTATATTCTTCTGTTTTCTGGGTTCTATATTCCACAGTCTACATTCTTCTACATTCTGTACACTATAATCTTGTATAATGTATATTCTACATTCCATATTCTTCTATATTTTATATTCTATATTCTTCTATTTTCTCTATTCTATATTTTGTATTCTTCTATATTCTATATTTTTCTATATTCTATACACTATATTCTTCTGTATTCTATATTTCTCTATATTCTATATCCTTCTATATTCTAGATTTCATTTTCTACATTATTCTATATTCTATTTTCTTTTATATTCTGTATTCTGTCTTCTGTGTTCTGTTCTATATTCTATATTCTTCAATATTCTATATCCCATATTCTGTATTCTATATTCTTCTATAGTTTACATTCTATATTTTTGATATTATTTAATCTATATTGTTGTATATTCTATATGCTACAGTGTATATTCTATATTCTTTGATATTCTATATTCTTATATTCTACATTCTATATTCTCTTTTCTACACTATATTATTCTATATTGTATATTCCACATTATGCATTCTATATTCTGTATTCTATACTCTATATTGTACACTCAACATTATATATTCAAAATTTTTCTATATTCTATATTCTTCTATAGGCTATATTCTGTGTTCTGTGTTCTACATTCTATACTCTATATTCTGTATTCTCTTATATTCTATAATGTATATTCTTCTGCATTCTCTATTCTACTTTCCATATTCTAAATTCTTCTATATTCTATAATCTATGTACTTCTGCATTCTGTATTCTGTGTTCTGTATTCTATATTGTACATTTTATATATGTTATTCTGTATTCCATATATGTCATAATTCCGTATTCTATATTCTTCTGTATACTATATTCTTCTACATTCTATAGTTCATATTCCATAAACTGTATTCTATATTCTATACTCTACATTCTATATACTTCTATATTCTGTAATCTATATTCTTCTCTATTCTATATTCTACATTCCTCAATCTATATTCTTCTATATTCTATACTCTACATTCTATATTTTATAATCTACTTCTACATTGTATATTTTATATTCTTCTATACTGATTATTTTATATCTTATATTGTATTTCCATTTTCATGAATATCCTATATTCTATGTTCTTCTATATTCTATCTTTTATCTTTTGTGTTCTAGATTCTATAATCTGTATTCTATGTTCTGTTCTCTATATTCCATGATTCTATATTGTATAATCTGTATGATTCTGTATTCTATATACTTTTTTTACTATATTTTATATTCAACAGTCTACATTCTATATTCTTCTATTTTCTTTATTTTTCTCTATTCTTCTATATTATCGTCTATATTCTTCTGTAATTTATAATCTATACTCTTCTACATTCTATATCCTATATTCTATGTTCTATATTCCACATTCTATATTCTGTTCTTCTATATTCTATCTTCTATGTTCTAATTGTATATTCTATATTCTTCTATATACTATATTCTTCTATGTTCTATATTCTTCTATATTCTGTATTCTATATTGTATAATCTACATTCTATATTCTAGAAGCTATATTCTTCTACATTCTATATTCTGTATTCTTCTATTTTCAATATTTTATATCTTATATTCCATATTCTTCTATAGTCTATATTGTATGTTCCATACTCTGTATTCTATATCCTATATTCTACATTCTGTATTCTATATTCTTCTATATTGTATATTCTACATTCTATATCCTTCTGTATTCTATAATCTATATTTTTCTATATTCTTCATTGTGCATTCAATATTCTATATTCCTTGATACTCTATAATCTATATACTTCTAAACTCTATGTTCTATATTCTTGTATATTGTATATTCTATTTTCATCAATGTTCTATATTCTATATTTTTTGTTTTCTTTCTTCTGTGATCTGTATTCTATGTTCTGTACTCTATATTCTATAATCCACATTCTGTTCTGTATTCTTTATTCTATATTGTATATACTATATACTGCATTTTACATTCTAAATTTTTCTGTTTTCTATATTCTACATTCTATTAGATTCTTCTATATTCTCCACTCTACATTCTATATTCTAAATTTTTCTATATTCTGTATTCTTCTATAATCTATATTCTGTATCCTATATTTTACATTCTTTATTCTTCTATATTCTAAAATCTATATTCTTCTCTATTCTCTATTCTAAATTCTATTTTCTATATACTTCTATATGCTATAATCTATGTACTTCTACAGTCTATGTTCTGTGTTGTATATGCTATATAGTATATACAACATTCTACATTCTTCTATGTTGTACATTTTACATATTATATTCTATATTCCATTTTTATTGATATTCTATATTTTTGTATATAAGACATTCTTCTGCAATCTGTATTCCATAGTCTATATTCCATTTTTGTCAATATTCTATATTCTTCTATACTCCATCTTCTGTGTTCTAAATTCTACATTCTATATTCGGTTCTCTATACTGTAGATTCTTCTGTGTTCTAAAATCTATATTCTTCTATATTCAATATTCGTCAATATTCTGTATTCCATATTCTTCTATGTACTTAGTTCAATATTCTATATTCCTTAGTCCATATTCTGTATTCTATATTCTTCTATATACCATATTCTATATTCTTCTATATTCTACTTTCTATATTCTTCTGTGTTCTATAATCTATATCCTTCTATATTCAATATTCTATATTCTAAATACCTTATTCTATTTTCTATGTTGTACATATTATATTCTGTATTCTTCTATATTGTATATTCATATTCTAATTCTATATTCTAAATTTTTCTGTATTCTATATTCCTGTATATTCTGTATTCTGAATTCTATATTCTTTATTTTATATTCTACATTCTAAACTCTATATCCTATTTTCTTCTATATTCTACATTCTCCATACTACATTCTATGTTCTATATTCTTCTGTATTCTATAATCTGTATTCTACATTCTATATTCTTTATTCTGTATAGTGTATTCCATATCCTATATTATATATACCATATTCATCACTGTTCTGTATTCTTCTATAATCTATCTTCCATGTTCTGTCATCTTTATTCTATATTCTGCGTTCTATTATCTTCTATATTCTGTATTCTTCTGTATTGTATATTCTTTTATAATGTACATTCTCTATTCTATATTGTTCTATATTTTATATTCGTCCATATTCTATATCCTTCTCTATACTATATTCTTCTATAATCTATATCTTATCTTCCAAATTCTATATTCTACATTCTGTATTCTGTATTGCATATTCCATATTTTATATTCTACGTTCTTCTATATTCTGTATTCTACATTCTGCATTCTTGTATATTTTATATTCTTCTATATTCTATATTCTTTGTTCTACATTCTAAATTCTATATTCGTCTATGTTCTATATTCGTCTATATTCTATATTCTACATTCTATTTTCTATATTCTGTACTCTATATTCTGCTTTGTCATTCTATATTTTATATTCTATAATCTTTATTCTTCTATATGCTATATTCTACATTCTAATGTTTTCTATATTCTATATTCTCACTCTACATTCTATATTCTAAATTTTGTATATTCTATATACTTCTATATTCTATAATCTATATTCTTCGGAATTCTATATTCTCTCTTCTATGTTCTGTATCTATACTCTATATGCTTCTTTATTGTATAATCTATATACCTCTACATTCCATATTCTGTATTCTATATTCTTCTGTTTCACATTTTATATATTATATTCTATATTTCATATTTGTCAATAGTCTATATTTTCTATATACTATATTCTTCTTTATTTTATATTCTTTATTCCATATACTACATTCTGTATTCTGTATTGTATAGTCTATAGTCTGCATTCTATATTCTGAATTCTTCTATATTCTTTATTCTTCTCTTGTTTATATTCTGTGTTCTGTATTCTATATTCTACATTCTATATTCTGTATTATTCTATATTCTACTTTCTATATTCTAAATTTTTCTATACTCTATTTTTCTCTATTCTCTATTCTGAATTGTATATTCTATATTCTGTACTATACATTCTAAACTCTATATTCTGTATTCTTGTATATTCTATATTCCATATTCTATGCTCTACACTCTACATTCTACATTCTTTAATCTATATTCTACCTTCTACATCCTGTATTCTTCTATACTGTATGTCCTATATCCTGTTTTTTTTATATCCTGTATTCTATAGTCAATATACTGTATTCATCAATATTCTATATTCTTCTATGTTCTATCTTCTGTCTTGTGTATTCTATATTCTGGCATATATTCTATGTTCTACGTTCTATATTCTTTGATATTCTATATTCTTCTGTATTCTGTGTTCTACCTTCTCCTGTAATCTATATTCTTTTATATTCTGTATTCTATCTTCTATATTCTTCTATATATCATATTCTTCCATATTCTATATTATTTATTCCATATTCCATATTTTACATGCAACACTATTCTAAATTCTTCTATATTCTACATTCTAAATTCTATGTTCGTCTATATTCTATACTCTTCTATATTCTATATTCCATACTCTGTATTTGATATTCTATGTTCTATATTTTATATTCTATATTTTTTTTATATTCTACTATATATTATATTCTTCTATATTCTGTATTCCATATTCTATAGTCTACATTCTATATTCTTCTATATTCTATATGCCATATTCTATAATCTATATTCTATTTTCTATCTTCTATATAAAATTTTTTATATTCTTCTATATTCTGTGTTCTATATTCTTCAATATTCTGTATTCCATAATGTATATTCTATATTCTCCTATACTCTATATTCTTCTTTACTCTGTATTCTATCTTCTTTTTTCTTTTATATTCTGTATTGTATTGTATATTCTATGCTCTTCTATATACTATATGCCTTTATATTTTATATGCCTTATTCCATATTCTACATTCTGAATTCTTCTGTATTCTATATTCTACATTCTTAGTTCTATATTCTTCTATATTCCATATTCCTTTATATCCTATTTCTATATTTTTCCATATTCAAAGTTCTGTATTTCATTCTCTGTATTCTATATTGTGTATTCAAAGTTCTATGTTCTATATTCTATATTTTTCTGTATGGCATATTCTATGTTCCATACTCCATATTCTATATGCTATATTCTACATTCTCTATTCTATATTTTACATTCTACAATCTATGTTCCATGATCTTCTATATTCTATAATCTGTATTCTGCTATAGTCTGTAGTCTTTATTCTATATTTTATATTCTATATTCTGTATTCTACATTCTATATAACAAATTCTATATTCTATGTTCTTCTATATGCTATATTCTTCTATATTCTGTATTGTATAGTTTCCTATTGTCTATATTCTTCTATAATGTATATTCTACATTCTTCTGTGTACTGTATTGATATTCTTATATATTCTCTATTTTTCCATATTCTGTATTCTATATTCTTCTATATTCTATATTTATATTCTTTATTCTTCTACATTCTGTGTTCTATATTATTCTATATTCTTCTGTAATGTATATTCTATAATCTATATTCTTCCATACTCTATATATTCTTGTATATTCTATGTTCTTTTATATTTAGTATTCCATCTTCTGTTTTATGTGTTCTATGTTCTATATTCTTCTGTATTCTGTATTCCACATTCTAAATTCTATGGTCTTCTATATTTTTGATTTTCCTATATCCTATGTTCCATATTCTCCATTCTATATTCGATGTTCTATGTTCTTTATTCTACATTTTTCTCTATACTATATTCTTCTGTATTCTATACTCCATATTGTATATTGTAATTCTATATTCTAAAATCTTCTATATTCTACATTCTGTATTCTTCTAGATTCTAGATTTTTCTATATTCTATGTTCTATATTCAATCTTCTATTTTCCATATTTTTACCATGCTATTAAAAAAGTTTTTTTTATATATTTGTGTATTCTGTATTCCATATGCTTTATACTGTATTCAACATTCTATATTCTACTATATTCCATATTCTATACTCTCCTATATTCTATATTTTACATTCTACATTCTATATTCCATAATATTTTATATTGTATAATTTATAATCTTCTATATTCTACAATCTATATTCTCCTAAATTCTTCGTTCTATATTTTGCATTCTCTATTGTGTATTCTACATTCTACATTTTATATTCTCCTGTATTCTATATTCTAAATTTATATTCTATTTTCTTCTGTATTCTGTATTCTTTATGCTATAATCTTCTATAATGTATATTCTATATTCTTCCTTATTCCAAATCCTCTATACGCTATATTCTTCTGTTTTCAAAGTTCTTTTATATTCTGTATTCTATCTTCTATCTTCAGTGTTCTATGTTCCATATTCTATATTCTTTATTTTAAATTCTCTATATTCTATAATCTATGTTCTATGTTTTTCTATAGTCTATATTTTTGTATATTCTATATTTCATACTCTGTATTCTATATTAAAAAAAGATGTTCTATATTGTATATTTTTCTACATACAATATTCTTCTATATTCTATATTGCGTATTTCGTATTCCATATTCTATATTCTACATTCTGCATTCTATATTTTAAATTCTTCCATATTCTATGTTCTGTATTCTATATTCTAAATTCCATGTTCTTCCATATTCTTCTATATTCTATATTTTTCTGTATTCTATATTCCATATTTTACATTCTTCCTTCTATATTCTATATTCTTCTATCTTGTATTCTATATTCTTCTATACTGTATATTCTGTATTTTACATTCTATATTCCATTTTCTTCTATATTCTATATTCTGTATTCTTTATACTTTATTTTATATTCTATATTTTGTATTCTACATTCTATATTCTATGTTCTATATTCTTCTGTACTCTATATATTCTATATTTTATATTCCATACTCTGTGTTCTATATTCAATGTTCTTTTTCTATATAATTTTCTGTAGTCTACATTCTACATTTTATACTCTTTATTATTATTTTTTATTCTTCAACAGTCTGTCTCATATATTCTTCTATATTGTATATTCTGTATATTACATTCTACATTCTATATTCCATAATCTTCTTTATTCTATAATGTATATTCTCTATATTATGTATTTTTGATTCTATATTCTACATTCTATATTCCAAATTCTATATTTTACAATATTCCATTGTCTGTATTCTATATTCAATGTTGTTTTCTATATTCTATATTTTTATAATTTTCTGTATTCTATATTCCATATTCTGTATACTATATTCTACATTCTCTTATATTCCATCTTGTTTATTCTATATTTACTTCTACATTTTATATTCCAGAATCTTCTCTATTCTATAATAGTCTATATTCTATGGTCTTTATTCTATATTTTATATTCTGTATTCTACTTTGTACATACTCTATTCTATAATTTTCTATGTTCTGTGTTCCATACTCTGTATTTCATATTAAATATTTGATGTTCTATATTCTATATTTTTTATATACTATATTCTTCTGAATTCTACATTCTATATGACATATCCTACATTCTGCATTTTATATTTTATATTCTTCTATGTTCTGCATTTCATAATCTTCTAAATTCTTATTCTACATTCTATAATCTATTATAATCTATATTCTATCTGCTATATTCTATATTTTAAATTCTAATTCTATATTCTACATTCTACGTTTTAAATTTTTCAATATTCTTTATTCTCTATTCCATATTCTATGTTCTACATTCTATATACCATTTTTTCTGTGTTCTACCTTTTGTATGCTAAATTTTTCTGAATTCTATCTTTTTCTATATTCTATATTTTTTATTGTATATTCTACCTTTTAATCTCCATCTTCTACAATCTAATACTCTCCATTCTACATTCTATATTCCTCTATATTTTGTTATCTATATTCTTCGACTTTCTCTATTCTATACTCTTCAATAGTGTATATGCTATTCCCTATATTCCATATTTGTCCGTATTCTATTTTCATCTATGTTCTATCTTCTATGTTCTGTAGTCTGTAGGTATCAGCATCTGGGATAAAGGATTCGGGACCTTGCCTGGGGCAGAAGGCAGCCTAGGTCAGCGGATACTTGGAAGTCTAGTGACTTCCGACACTGCTGCCAGTGACAAATGGTGACTTCCACACTCACATATCCCCTGGTGGTAGAATGATAGTGATGGGTGGAGAAACATTGCTGTGGAGCACACTTTCAATGGTGCACTGGCCAAAGCAAAGGCCAGGGCGGGTAGTGGACGTCATGGAGTTGAATGGCGAGCCAGTGAAGGGCCAAGTATTCCTCCTGTACGTGGCAAACAGGTGATCCGTGTCACAAAGTCCATAAAGCGTTGGACTGCTGGGGCCCAGGCTGCCAGGATTTTGGCCCTGCCTTCGGGGCCCGGCCACATACGCAGCATTCCACCGCAGGCGGGGATAGGTAGACATCAAAAATTGGGAAAATGGCACTGTCTCCTCGATTTCCCTGGCATCGGCCTTTTTGAGCGGCACGATTTTTTTCCTAGTAGAATAAGGCACTGATGGAGAAAGGCAGGATTATGTGTGCAGGAAAGGTGTGTGCTGAGAGGGTGAGGACGTTGAGACCAGGTTGGGATCTTCAGTCCAGGAGAGGCTACTGGCAGGTGTGGGTCAATGTTCTCTACCCATCCCACGTGGTGGGGGGAGGTTTTCACCATACAAAGCAGCAGTGGAATTATTCGTCGCCAGAGAGGTTGCATCTGCCCACAAGCTCCACCTGGCCAGGGTCCGCCCCTACCCTATTGCCTATGTCAATCAACAGAAGCTAAGACCTTCCAGAGAGACTACCTACTATTCTCTACCCACGGGAAGGTGGTATAGCCAGAAGTCTCCCCTGTTTCATCTCCAGGCTCTCTCTGAGACCCTTCATACTTGTGATGTGTCTCAGGGGTAGAATGAAGAGATTTCTCTGAAAGAACACATACAGAGAGGGGCTATAGATGCTGAGGAAGGGCGTCTTTCCTACGGATACCCTAGCCTAAGTGGAAAAGAGATACCTGCCTGCTGCCCAGTGTGTCAAACCTATTCACATGAGGGGTTCCCTACTCTGAAGTTATTCCCTGGGTGCCCTCAATTTTGTGGCCAAAAACAGAAGGGGCCATTGTGTGTCCATGGGTAAAATGGAGGGATCTGAGGAACTGGCCTGTTGGGCTGGACCTCTCCTATTAGCTCAGTGTTTGTGACTCATCCCGGTCAGAAATTCCGGGCAGCCTTCCGGTGGTTGTCTCCATGGTGATTGGGAAAGAAGCCTTAGGCCCTGCACTCAGCCTTCACCTGGCCTACATGGCCTCTTTACCCTCATCCAGAACACTGTGCGGATGAAAGAAAGGATGTCGGCCAGTGAGCACGTGTCCTCATTTCCTTGGAAGGATTAGGCTCCTTGCCTGGGCAGAAGACAGCCAAGGTCAGCCTGAGCCTAGACACCTAGTGACCTGTGACACTGCAGCCAGTGATAGATGTTGATTTCCACGCTCATGTATCCGTAGGTGGTGGATTCAGAGTGGTTGGAGGAAAAGTGTAACTAGAGATCACACACTCACAAGGGCATGGGCCAAAGGTCAGGGAAAATAACTGAGGTTGTGGAGCTCTAGCGGAGCCAGTCCAGGCCCCAGGTCTCCCTCCTGTTCGTGACAAAGAGGTAATCCATATGCCACCATCAGCAGACTCTGGACTGCTGGGGCCCTGGACGCCCGGATTGCGGCCTTGTCTTCGGAGAAGTGACACACATCCACTGTGCCAGCAGAGGCTGTGGCCCGGCAGAGAGCAAAATCTTGAAAACAGGGGCTTCAGTTGACTTTGCCTGTGCTCTCCTTTGGCTGAGTGCCATCGTGTGTTTCCTAGCAGGAGAAGGCATTCGTAGAGAGAGGCGGATTCCATGTGTGCAGGCAAAGTGTGTGCTGAGATGATGAGTCGCTGGAGACCAGGGTGGACTCTTCAGACCCAGGATAGGCCTCTGGCAGGTATGTGTCAATGTTCTCTGCCCATGGCACTCAGCCGGGTATTTGCATACACTGTTATCAGTGGAATTAGTAGTCTCCGGAGAGGTTGCCACATGTCAGCAAGCTTCACCTGGACAGGGTCCACCCGTGATGCAGCTCCCCAATCAAGCACTACTCTCTAGAGCTTCCAGATATACTACCAGATCTTCTCTGCCCATGGGCAAGCAGTACAGCCAGACGCCTTCCCCCTTTGCTCTTTCATCTCTAGGCACTCTGTCAGGAACTCCAAGCTGTGAAGTGACAACGGGGAGAAGGAAGAGATTTCCGAGAATGAACACATACAGAGAGAGGCGAGAGATGCTGAGTGGGGATGCCTTGCGTACTGATATCTTCAGGAAAGTGGGAAAGAGGTACCTGGCCTGCTCTTCCAATGCCCTGAAGCAGTCCGCACCAGGGGCTCCCTTGTGCCTGCGTAGCGCTGTGCTCAAATCCTGTGGCTACTAGATGTCCTAGGTCACAATGGAGGGCCCTGTGTCATCTTTCTGGTGGGTCGGATCTCTGCCATTGAATCAGTCTTCTCACCAGGCCCATCATAAGCTCCGCCCACTCTTCCGGTGGGGAGACATTCTCCATGGTGATGGCAAAGAAGCCTTAGCCCTGCCCACCTGGCCTTCACTTCACCTACCTGGCCCTCTGACCCTCACTCAGACCTCTGTGTTGATAAAAATTAATTTTCGCCAGTGCCCAGGTGTCAGCATCTGGGATAATGGATTCAGGACCTTGCTTGGGGCAGAAGGCAGCCTAGGTCAGCTAGTACCCGGAAGTCTAGTGACTTGTGACACTGCTGTCAGTGACACATAGTGACTCCTACACTCACATATCCCCTGGTGGCAGAATGATAGTGATGGGTGAAGAAACATTGCTCTAGAGCACACGTTCAATGGGGCAGCAGCCAAAGCAAAGGCCAGGGCCAGTAGTGGACGTCGTGGAGCTGAATGGCGAGCCCATGAAGGGGCCAAGGATCCCTCCTGTATGTGGCAAACAGGTCATCCAGGTCCCCAAGTACATAAACCATTGGACTACAAGGGCCTAGGCTGCCAGGATTTCAACCTTGCCTTCAGAACCCGGCCACATACACAGCTTTGCACCAGAGGTGGTGACATGTTGATAGGAAACATATGGAAAATGGCAGTGTCCCTTCGATTTCCCTGGCATCGTCCTTTTTGAGCAGCATGCTTTTTTTCCTAGTAGGATAAGGTACTGATGGAGAAAGGCAGGATTATTTGTGCAGGAAAGGTGTGTGCTGAGAGGGCGAAGACATTGAGACCAGGTGGGGATCTTTAGTCCCAGGAAAGGCCCCTGGCGGGTGTGGGTCAATGTTCTCTACCCATCCCACTTGGCAGGTCTAGGTTTTCACCGTACAAGACACCAGCAAAATTATTCGTCGCCAGAGAGGTTGCATCTGCCCACAAGTTCCACCTGGCCGGGGTCCGCCGCTACTGTATTGCCCATGTCAATCAACAGAAGCTAAGACCTTCCAGAGAGACTACCTGCTATTCTCTACCCACGGGGAAGCTGTAGAGGCAGAACCCTCCCCTTTTTCATCTCCAGGCAATCTCTCAGGCCCCTCATACTTGCGATGTGTCTCAGGGGTAGAATGAAGAGATTTCTCTGAATGAACACATACAGAGAGGGGCCATAGATGCTGAGGAAGGGCGCCTTCTCTACTGATACCCTAGCGTAAGTGGGAAAGAGGTACCTGCCTCCTAACCCAGTATTTCCAACTTGTACGCATCAGGCGTGGTCTACTGTGAAGTTATTTCCTAGGTGCCCTCGATTTTGTGGCCAAAGACCGAAAGGTCCGTTGTGTATCCATGGGTAAAATGGAGGGTTCTGCGGAACTGGCCTGTTACGCTGGACCTCTCCTATTGGCTCAGTGTTTGTGACTCGTCCCCGTCAGAAGTTCCACCCAGCCTTCCGGTAGCTGTCTCCAAGGTGATTGGGAAAGAAGCCTTAGGCCTCGCACTCAGCCTTCAACTGGCCTAAATGGCCTCTTTACCCTCATCGAGACCGCTGTATGGATGAAAGACAGGATGTCGGCTACTGACCACGTGTCCTCATTTCCATTGAAAGATTAGGCTCCTTGCCTGGGCAGAAGACAGCCAAGGTCAGCCTGAGCCTAGACACCTAGTGACCTGTGACACTTCAGCCATTGATAGATGTTGATTTCCACACTCAGGTACCCACAGGTGGAGGATTCAGAGTGGTCAGAGGAGAATTGTAACTACAGATCACACACTCACGAGGGCACGGGCCAAAGGTCAGGGAAAATAGTTGAGTTCGTGGAGCTCTAGTGGAGCCACTCTAGGGCCCAGGCTTCCCTCCCGTACGTGACAAAGAGGTAATCCATATGCCACCATCTGTACACTCTGGACTGCTGGGGCCCTGGATGCCCACATTTCGGCCTTGTCGTCGGAGAAGTGATGCACATGCAGTATGCCAGCGGAGGCTGTGGACCAGCAGAGGGCCAAGTCGAAGCCTCGAGACGCCAGCGTATTGTAAGATTTTAATCTCATTTCCTTTTCTTTTATTTCAAATGAGTAATCCGGTTAAGTATTATTCATTTCTTTATTGCTCCCAAGGCAGAACGTCTCCCGGGCAAGCGGATCAGCCAGCTGCACCTGGCGGTGCCAAAGGATTTTCCGAAAGAGAGCGGGTCTCCATCGCTTCCCCAGGACGACATCAACGGCCTTCTCTTTGGAACAAACCGCGGAATGGGACACTGATTGTGTCAAAAGAATCCTGACTAACCCTCCGTACAACGGTGCGTTCTGTCCAATTATCCAGGCATTGCCAACCCGAGAGGAGAAGAGAGAGAAGGCGACGGAGAGAGGGCTCGGGAGGGAGGGGCGTGGGCCGCACACGCAAGGGTACCCGCCGGGCCCGCCCTCCCCCCAAAGCCCCAACCCAGCTCCACTAGCGGCGGGATGTGTAGGCGCACCAGCCAGCGGGGCAGGGAGCTCATCCTGCTAAGGCGATGGGCGGGGTGGGGGCAACCACCTTGGGGGAGGCGCAGATCTGCCGCCAATAGAACCGTCTGTGGGAAAGAGGCTATCAGAAACTCAGAGTCCCTCCTGGCCTTAATAGGCGGGATATCGCTAGGATCACAATCAACTCACCGTCTGGCAGGATTGCGGGGTCAAGACCCTTGGCAGCCTGAGAATCCAAGGAATCCAGGATTCTCAGACTTGTCTGGTGCTTCTGGGATTTGTGATCCGTCCTAATTACCCCGGGGGTTGTAAATCCTACCCTCTGTGATGGTTTTTATGATGTTAATGAGGCAGGAGCACAGGCGGCGGTTATGTCAATGAGGGAGGAGGCAAGGTACAGGATTAGGTTGTATGGGCAGGCAGTCCCTTTTGAGACAGAAAAGAGAGAAGCTAGCAGAGAGGAGAGGGACCAGTGGGCGCCAAGGAAGAAGAGGCAGAGGCAGAGCGCGTCCTTCGGACCTCGGGTCCCTGCACTGAGCAGCTCGTAGACCAGAAGATGACTGATGACTAGGGCCTTCACCCAGAGCTGACAGACAGGGAACTCCTTCCCCAGGCGCTGGCTCCCTGAATTGGGACTCGTCGCCTGGTCGACTGTGAAAGAATACATTTCTGTTTGTCAAAGCCACGCACGGGTGCTAGTTCTGTCAGGGCGGCACCAGCGAACTAAGGCGCCTGGGAATCCCAGTCCGGTCCCCCAGCCCCCACCGACCTGACAAGGTGCCAGAAAATCCTTCCATTGGAAATGCATTCCTCGGACGCAACACACTAATAGGACGACCGTTGCCAAATCCCCTGATAAAATCTCTACTTCCACTTAGGAGTGAGTCATCCTGCCCTTCAACGCTTTCCTCCAAGGCCTCAGGTACTTAATGAAGGACTCCGGTGGGTCAGGTGATTTCCCACATGGGCCTTGGGGCCTTCCTTTGCTGCGCAAAGCATTCCGGGTGTGGCTGAGTCCCGCGTTTCCGGGAGCTGTTCACTTGGCCGCGAGTCTCCGTGCAGTCCGGCTGACTTGCCGCGATGGATCCGACTGGCGCTTCGAGTCGCTCTCAAAATCCACGAGGCCGACGAGAGAGGTTGGTTTTGAAGCCCAGTCAAAGAGAGACCCTGCAAGCAGCGTTTGAACAGAACCCCTACCCTGGTATAACTACCAGAGAAGAACTCGCCAGAGAAACCGGCATCGCGGAGGATCGCATTCAGACTTGGTTTGGAAACCGCAGAGCAGGTCACCTAAGGAAGAGCCGCTCGGCCTCTGGACAGGCCTCCGAAGAAGAGCCGTCCCAGGGACAGGGAGAGCCTCAGCCTTGGTCTCCGGAAAATTTCCCCAAAGCGGCCAGACGAAAACGCACACGCATCACCACATCGCAAACGAGTCTCCTAGTCGAGGCCTTCGAGAAGAACCGGTACCCTGGTAACGAGGCCAAGGAAGAACTGGCTCAACGAACTGGCCTTCCGCGATCCCGAATTCACGTATGGTTTCAGAACCGAAGAGCTCGGAAGCCGGTGCAGAGCGCGAGTGCACCGCCGAAGTCCTTGGCAGACAGCCCGACTCCTGCGGCCACGCTTCCACTTGACCAGAGCGACCTGTCCTCTGTACAGAGCACCTACCCTCTCGGCCCACCCTCCCATCCTTCCAGCAGCAACCAAGCCATCCTACCTGTTCTCACTGAGTCCCGTACACCGTTTCTTCCTTCGGAACCCACCCAGGGCTGTGCCGACCAAGCACCAGGTGCCGTGATGGACCAGCCCGCCCTGATTGTGAAGAAGACAGCAGAGACCTCTCACGCGCCGGGAACACACCTGAACCAATCGCCAACAGGACCCACTGTGGGAGACAGGCTGTCAGACCCTCAGGCTCCTTTCTGGCCCCAATACCCAGGAAATGACCGGGATCGTGACCAACACGCTGTCTCGGCAGGGTGGCTCGCCCAAGACCCTTCTCGGCCTGACAATTCAAAGACGCAAGGGCAGGTTCCGGCTCAGCAAGTCACAGCTCCCTTCACGCAATGGGGCTGTGAGGTGGCCCAGGGTGTGACTGCCCGATGGGAACCCAGCCAAGAGACACTCCAGCAGCCCGGACACTCCGAGGCACACCTGTGGCCAGAGCCGGCACAATCGGCTCAAGGGTCATCTCATCCACCAGACCAAGACTGCCAGGAAACCGAGAGCCTTTTAGATGAACTCCTCTCCGCCCCAGAGTTGCAGGGAAAGTCCCAAACCTTTCTGAACGCGGATCCACAGGAGGAGGACCCTCCACAACTCGAACTCTCCCTCAGCGACATTGACTTTCAGACTCTGCTTGACGTGCTGCAAGATTGACCGAACCCACATCCAGGCATCTATCCCTTGAGGACGAATCCGTACAATGGAAAGAGATGCTGGACAGCCACGACGCGGTGTTCCGGAGCCGAAGGAACGCGGGAAGAAAGATAAGACTCTGGGAAACTTGGACCTAGCACATGGATGCAGCGCTGACTGTGCATCTTCAAGTCGTGGGGTGCCTGATCCTTTGGAGGCTCCTCGGTCTTGCCCCCGGAGGCACCCGGGGCACCAGGCGATGGACCCATTGGCTAAAGCCAGATGAACAAAAGCCTTCGCACGACTGATCGGAACTCCTCCCTGCCATCGTTGCCTCCTTGGCAGTCTGTGCAATCCACGAATCCTAAGCGAACCCCGGCGACGGAAATAGGTCTACCTTGTACACATCTCAACTTCTTTCCCTTCTGGCAAGATGGGCCCTCAAATTGGAAATTATTGGGTAGGTGTGTAGAGAAAGAGCGGACGCCCTCTCCACTCATAAGGGGATTTTTTTAAAAGGACAGTTTTTTTCTTTTTCTTTTCTTTCTTTTTTAACATGTTTCTTTTCCCTTAGGTGTGAGAGTGGGAACTGGGAACTGGAAGACAGTTTGTTCCACAGCTATCACCGAAGGAACGATGGCACAGTTTACATCCCAGAGCAACCGCCCCCCTGTGAACGGATGTCTCCCTTGGGCCACTCTCAACCCACAGAAGATGGACTGAAAGGCGTTAGAGCAACACCATTCCACCGCCGAAGAAAGTGTATCGATGCGATTGCTGTCGCACGTGTTTGGAGTAATGTATATATATTCCGGGTCATATCTGTCCAGACACTTGCCCAACTTATTAATAATTAAGTTTTTATACATAAACACCAGGCCTCTTTCTTAGCGTCTTTCACCTGAGACTCCTCCCATCGTCGTTGGACGTGGTAGCCTCGGAAAGGTGATAGAGATTATCGAGCTGGATGAAGGAGTTCATTGGTAGAACAGACAGATAGTTGAAACCATAAAAATGAAAACAAATTGCCGCTATTGAAACACAGAGAACATGCATGCGAAACAAAAAATCTCCAGAGCACAAAGGATTGGGAAATGACAAGTGCCTCTCCAGGGCCTCTGCCCCATTCCTATGGTCCAAAGCTCCTACCCCCATCCCAGACGGCTACGCACTCCCCCACTTGCCCAGTAGGAATGAAGTCATACTGCCCGCTCTTCTTCCTCCTGCGGTTTCTGCCTTTCCTGGCGTCTAGGCATTTGGTCCCACCAGCCCGCCACTGCCTGTCTGACCCTTTGTGCCTCCTCATTGCTTGCTGACCACTTGGGAAGGGGCCGATGTGTCCACAGCGTGGCCACCTTTGCGCATTACCGAATCTCTTGATTTTCGTCGGTCAGAAGGGTTTCTTAAGGGAACCAATGGGTTAAAGGAAGGAGCAACCAAGAAGGGAAGTGAAGAAAAGAAGGAATGTGTGACTCAGGAGACTATTTGCTTCGTTCCCTCTGGGCTCCTGAGCCTGAGCTTTGGCGACCCCGGGCTGTCCGGACTGAAGAGGAGATGACGCCGGAGCTTAGACGCCCTAAGCCCTCGCGGCTCTTCAAAGGCCCCGGGTGGAGAGCGGCGGGTTCAGCGTGAATTAGCACCTCGCCCTCGCCCTCGCCCTCGCCCTCGCCCTCGCCCTCGCCCTAATCCTAGCCCTAGCCCTAGCCCTAGCCCTAGCCCTAGCCCTAAACCCCCCAGCCCTAACCTGAACTATAGCCCTAAGCCTACCCTTAACCAAAACCCTCCTGAGCCTGAGCTTTGGCGATCCCAGGCTGTCCGGGATTGAAGATGAGATGACGCCGCAGTTCAGAGGCCCTGAGCCCTCGCGGCCCTTCAAAGGCCCCAGGCGGAGAGCGGAGGGTTCAGCGTGAATTAGTCCCTCCGAGGGGTGGGGGGCTGGTCTGGGGAGGGGGAGGGCGGATAGCTCAGACGGGGTTCAGTGTGTCCAGAAGCGAGTCAGGGAGAGCTAGAGGAGGCGACGAGGTCCGCGCGGTGTCAAGGCCCTCCGCAGAGGCCTGCTCCCCAGGTCAGGGCAGATGGCGAAGGCCCTAGGCTGGAGCGGGAAGCCCGGGAGCTCCCGGCGCTTGGAGGGGACCAGGCCGCGCTCTCGAGGGGAGGCTGCGCCCTCTGGCGGCCGCGGGCGGCAAGGAGGCGGGCCCGGAGCCTGGGCGGCAGCTGAAGGCGGGTCAGGGAGGTGAGTCCGGGAATGAGTCCGCGACAAACTCAGTGGGTCCAGGAGAGCAAATTTATCCCGGGCCGACTGCGCGCCTACGTGACTACCTAAAGGGGTTGACCTGCTTTTCCCAGTGAAGTCACGGGATGGGGGTCGTGGAGAAGCGGACCCAACCGGGTGACACTGTCACAGGGCCACACCAAAACGACTGTCCAGAAACGTCGCCGATGCGTTCCAGCAGACGTAGGTTATTTTGAAAACGATATCCCTGGAGTTACACATACCTACAGAAACATTTTTCGCAAGCCGTGCTTACGTGCGTCGATACAACTACAAGGTTAAAGAAGCTATGCGAACCTCCCTTCGGAACCTGATAAAGCACTGTGGGGAGAGATGTGGCGATCACCCGATTACAAGGACGCTTGGAAACGCGTGGTTCCGCGGTCTGTCTGCTGTTGTTTTCTTGGCCGCTGGGCTTTTTGTAGTCGCTGATTTGGTCAAAGTTTCTGCTGTTTTAGGTACGATATTGTGGGAATTAGTATTTGTGAGCCGGGGTCAGTTATGTCTAGATAGATATGCATGTCTATTTTTTCTATATAGTTATTTTTTGGAGGATGAAGTAGTAACTCAAGGTGAAAGAAGGAGCGATGTTAGGATAAAAACCAACGCTGAATACTCTGTACGGTGCGGTATGAGAGGCGGTGGACTGCGCAGGTGACGCCCTCAGTTGCTGAACTGCGTGACACGAAGCCTCGAGACGCCACCGTATTGTGAGGTTTTAATCCTAACCTGAACCCTAAAGCTAATCCTAAAACCTAACCCTAACCCTAAACCCTAACCCTAAACCCTACCCCTAAACCCTAACCCTAAACCCGATCCCGAACCCAAAACCCGAACCCGAACCCCTAATCCCAACCACAACCCCAAACCCTAACCCTCACCCTCAACCTAAACCCTAATCCTAACCCTAACCCTAAACCCTAACCCTAACAACTGTAACCCTAACCGCAAACGTAACCCCAACCCCAAACCTAACCCTGACCCTAACCCCAATCCAACCACAAACTTAACCGCAGCCCTAACCCCAATCCTAATCCCAATCCTAATCCCCAACCCCAACCCCAAACCCAACCCCAAACCCAACCCTAACCCGACCCCGAACCCCCACACTGACCGTGGCCCTGACCCTAACCCTTAACCCGTAACCCTGACCCTAACCATAACCCTAACCCTAACCGTAAAACCCTGACCCTAACCCTAACCCTAACCCAACCCCAAGCCCAACCCCAACCTGAAACCCGAAACCCTAACCCTAACCGAACCCAACCCATCCCAACCCAACGCTAACCCTAACCCTAAACCTGACCCCGACCCTGGCCCCAATCCTAAACCCGAACTCTGACCCTAAACCCTGACACTAACCCTAACCCTAAACCCTAACCCTAACCCCTAACCGTAACCCGACCCCGACCCCGACCCCCGACCCCTGACCCTAAACCTAACCCTTAACCCTTAACCATAACCCTAACCCTAAAACCCTAACCCTCTGATTTTTGTATGTTTATCTTATATCCCAATAGTCTGCTGAACTCTTCTATTAGTTTCAGTAGTTTTCTGGAGGATTCCTTAGGGTTTTCTGTGTATAAGATCATGTCGTCTGCAAAAAAAAAATATATATATATATATAATTTTTCTTCTTCCGTGCCAATCTGGATGCCCTTTGTTTCTTTATCTAGCCTAATTGCTCTGGCTAGGACCTCCAGCACAATGTTGAATAACAGCGGTGATAAAGGGTATCCTTGTGTGGTTCCCTATCTCAATGGGAATGCTTTCAGGCTCTCTCCATTTAGGAGGACGTTGGCTGTTGGCTTTGTATAAATGCCCTTTATTATGTTGAGGAATTTCTCTTCTTTTTCTGTTTTGCTGAGAGTTTTTATCCTGAATGGGTGCTGAATTTGTCAAATGCCTTTTCTGCATCAGTTGGTAAAATCATGTGATTCTTGTCTTTTATTTATTTATGTGGTGGATTACATTAATTGTTTTTCTAATGTTGAACCATCCCTGCACACCTGGTATGAATCCCACTTGGTCATGGTGAATTATTTTTTTGACATGTTGTTGAATTCTATTGGCTAGAATTTTGTTGAGGATTGTTGCGTATCAGTTCATGTGGAACATAGGTCTGTAATTTTCTTTTTTTGTGGTGTCTTCAGCTCGTTTTGGTATCAGGGATATGCTGGCTTCATAGAATGAGTTTGGGAGTATTCCGTCCTCTTCTATGGTCTGAAATACCTTTACTAGTAGTGGAGTTACCTCTTCTCTGAAAGTCTAGTAGAACCGTGCAGTGAAGCTGTCAGAGCCAGGACTTTTTTTGTTGGGAGTTTTTTGATTATCTTTTCAATCTCTTCTTTTGTTATCTGTCAATTTAGCTGTCCTACCTGTGTTTGTGTTAGTTTAAGTAGATAGTGTGTTTCTAGGAATTCATCCATTTCTTCTAGGTTTTCCAATTTGTTAGAGTACAATTTTTCATAGTAATCTGATAGGATTCTTTTAATTTCAGTTGGGTCTGTTGTAATATCACCCATTTCAATTCTTATTCGGGTTATTTGTTTCCTCTCTTGTTTTTCTTTTGTGAGTTTGGCCTATGGTTTATCAATTTTTTGATTTTTTCAAAGAACCAGCTTTTGGTCTTGTTAATTCTTTCAATTGTTTTTCTGTTTTCTATTTCATTTAGTTCAGCTCTAATTTTTATTAAATGTTTTCTTCTGGTGCCTGAGGGTTTCTTTTGTTGTTTTCTTTATATTTATTCAAGTTGTAGGGATAATTCTTAGATTTTGGCCCTTTCTTCTTTTTTGTATGTGTGTATTTATTGATATAAATGGACCTCTGAGCACTGCTTCCACTGTGTCCCAAAGTTTCTGATAGGAAGTGTTTTCATTCTCATTGAATTCTATGTATTCCTTTATTCCACCTTTAATGTCTTCTATAATCCAATCTTCTTTGAGCAGGGTATTGTCCAGTTTCCAAGAGTTTGATTTGTTTTCCCTGTTTTTTCTGTTATTGATTTCCACTTTTATAGCCTTATGGTCAGAGAAGATGCTTTGTAATATTTACATGTTTTGGATTCTGCTAAGGCTTGCTTTATGACCTAATATGTGGTCTATTCCAGAGAACGTTCCATGTGCACTAGAAAAGAAAGTATACTTGTTTGCTGTAGGTCTATGAGGCCATGTTGGTTGATTGTGGCATTTAAATCTTCCGCGTCTTTATTGATCTTCGTTCTGGATGTCCTGCCCTTTCCTGAAAGTGATGTGTTGAAGTCTCCTACTATTATTGTGGAGCTGTCTATCTCCCTTTTCAATGCTGATAGAGTTTGTTTTATGTATCTTTTAGCCCTATCGTTGCGTGCATGAACATTAAATATGGTTATATCTTCTTGGTATACTGTGCCTTTAATCACTATATAGTGTCCTTCCTTATCCTTTATGATGGACTTAACTTTAAAGCCTATTTGTCAGAAATTAACATTGCCACTCCTGCTCTTTTTTGATTGTTGTTTGCTTGATATATTTTTTCCATCTTTTGAGTTTTAGTTTGTTTGTGTCTCGAAGTCTAAGGTGTCTCTTGTAGGCAACATATAGACAGATCGTGTTTTTTAATCCATTCTGCCACTCTCTGTCTCTTTATTGGTACATTTAGTCCATTTACATTCAGTGTGATTATGGATATGTATGAATTTAATGTTATCATTTTGATGTCTCTCTGTGTGTGTTATTAACAGTTTCTTTTTCCCACTTAATTTTATGTGCTGAGTAGATTATATATAGTCCCTTCCTCATACTCTTTGTTGTTGATTTTGTTTCTGCTGTGTATTTTTTCTTGTATTTTATTTTGATGAGTAGAATACTTTGTCTCCTTTTGGTTACCTTATTATTTACCCCTGTTGTTGTTGTTAGGTGCCGTCGAGTCGGTTCCTACTCATAGAGACCCTATGCACAACAGAACAAAACACTGCCCGGTCCTGCGCCATCCTTACGTTCGTCGTTATGCTTGAGCTCATTGTTGCAACCACTGTGTCAATGCACCTTTTTGAGGGTCTTCCTCTTTTCTGCTGACCCGGTAGTCTGCCAAGCATGACGTCCTTCTCCAGGGACTCATCCCTCCTGGCAACATGTGCAAAGTTTGTAAGACGCAGTCTCACCATTCTTGCCTCTAAGGAGCATTCTGGCCACACTTCTTCCAAGACAGATGTGTTCGTTCTTTTGGCAGTCCATGGTATATTCAATATTCTTCGCCAACACCACAATTCAAAGGCGTCAACTGTTCTTCGGTCTTCCTTATTCATTGTCCAGCTTTCACATCCATATCATGTGATTGAAAATACCATGGCTTGGGTCAGGTGCACCTTAGTCTTCAGGGTGACATCTTTGCTCTTCAACACTTTGAAGAGGTCCTTTGCAGCAGATTTGCCCAATACAATGCGTGTTTTGATTTCTCCACTGCTGCTTCCGTGGGTGTTGATTGTGGATCCAAGTAAAATGAAATCCATGACAACTTCAATCTTTTCTCCATTTATCATGATGTTGCTCTTTGGTCCAGTTGTGAGCATTTTTGTTTTCTTTATGTTGAGGTGTAATCCATACTGAAGTCTGTGGTCTTTGATATTCATTAGTAAGTGCTTCAAGTCCTCTTCACTTTCAGCAAGCAAGGTTGTATCATGTGCATAACGCAGGTTGTTAAGAAGTCTGCCTTCAATCCTGATGCCCCGTTCTTCTTCATATAGTCCAGCTTCTCGGATTATTTGTTCAGCATACAGATTAAATTTACCCCTAGTTTTCTAAATTTAAACCTTACTTTCACATCTTTGTATCGCCATATCTTCCTGTCCATATGGAAGATCTATGATTACATTTCTTAGTCCCTCTTACTGTTTTAATGTTGAGGGTTTTTTTATCTTGCTTTTTTTTTTTTTTTATTTCCCTGTCTGGGTTGACTTCTGATTGCTCTGCCCAGTGTTCTAGTCTTGGGTTGATGCCTGATATTATTGATTTTCTAACAAAAGAACTTCCTTTAGTATTTCTTGTGGTTTTGGTTGGTTTTTATGAATTCCCTAAACTTCTGTTTATCTGGATATGTCCTAATTTCCCCTTCATATTTAAGAGACAGTTTTGCTGGATATATGATTCTTGGTTGGCAATTTTTTTCCTTCAATTTTTTTTAAAAAGTCATCCCATTGCCTTCTTGCCTGCATGGTTTCTGCATAGTAGTCTGAGATTATTCTTATTGACTCTCCTTTGTAGGTGACTTTTTGTATATAAAAATACTCTATCTTTGGTTTTGGCAGGGATGATTATAATATGTCTTGGTGACTATCTTTTAACATCTACCTTATGTGGAGTTCGATGAGCATCTTAGATAGATATCTTCTCATCTTTCACAATATCAGGCAAGTTTTCTGCCAACAAATCAACAGTTCTCTCCGTATTTTCTGTTATCCCTCCCTGTTCTCCAGTCCCTCGCAGGTTATTTCTCTTGATAGAGTCCCACATGATTCTTAAAGCTTCTTCATTTTTTAAAATTCTTTTCTCCGATTTTTCTTCAAATATGTTACTGCCAAGTGATTTATGTTCAAGTTGAGAAATTATGGCTTCTACTTGCTCAATTCTGCTCCTCTGATTTTCTGTTGAGTTGTGTAAGTCTATAATTTTATTGTTAATCTTCTGAATTTCTGATTGCTGTCTGTCTATGGATTTTTCCAGCTTATTAAATTTTTCATTATGTTTCTGAACAATCTTTTAAATTTATTCAACTGCTTTATCTGTGTGTTTCTTGGCATGTTCTGTGTATTGTCTCATTTCCTTCCTGATGTCTTGAAGAGTTCTGTATATTAATCTTTTGTATTCTGCCTCTGGTAATTCCAGGAATGCACTTTTATCTAGAAGATCCCTGGATTCTTTGTTTTGAGAGCTTATTGAGTTGATCATGGTCTGTTTCTTTATGTGACTTGATATTGACTGTTGTCTCTGAGCCATCTATAAGTTATTATATTAGTTTATGCCTGCTTACTCTGTTGTAGCCTCTTGCTTTGTTTTGTTTGGTTTTGATATGCCCAAATGGGTTGGCTGAGTGAGCTAGCTTGATTATTTTCACTTTTGGAACGCTGTCGTCCTGTCCTCAGATGGAAAGAGCTGTTATCAGTTATATCATTCTAGGAGTCCATTCACTTTTCTTGTATGGATTCAGCTCAGGTGTCCAGGTAGCTGATCATGAAGTGTGTGGTACAGGCAGTGTCCTACAGTCTTAGAGGGGCAGTGGTAATTGGTGTATATACCAATATCTGATTGCAGCAGGGGGTCACACTCTGACCAAGGCATGGGGCTGAGAACTGACCCCCGAGTGTCTCTGAGAAAAGTGCATCCCTGTTCCCTAGAGTGCGTAGGGTGGGCTCTTCAGACAGACCATGGGCTCCTAATAATTTGGTTGTAAAGACTGGGAGGTACTAGTTATCCTTGGAACCTGGTAGTGGGTGGCTCGGTGACCTGAGTGGAGCTATCAGTCCTTAGGCCCATCATGTGGGTAGGTAAGGACCCTGTTTAATGGGCAAATCAATGCCAAACATCACCCACCTCTCTGCTGCACAGCTGTAATGGTTAGAGTCTGCCAACAAGGGTCTAGCCTCCTGAAATAGGCCCACACAGGTCCATGCAGAGGGGAAGTGTGTTCAAAATCCATGGACTGTTTATGCCTGGACAGGAGCCATTTCTGTGCTGAGCTCCCCTGGTTAGTGGAACTGGCAAATTATCTTTTCCCCCAATTGCAAATTTTTTCCTTCTCCATGGCTGGCAGGATGGTTCTAGGCACTCAACGGTGCCTATCTCAGGCCCAGGGAATCCAGGTGCTGAAGCTGGCTTATGAGTGGGGGGCGTGGTAAAACATACGGAAGTACTTAACTTTTGCTGAGTGCGCCATTCTTCTCTGGTTCCAAACGTATGAGTAGGCTGTGTGGCTGGCTGCTTCTCCCTAAGGAAACTGTGGCAAAATGCTAGTACCAACCCGCTGCCGCCACTCCGGAATGATGCCTGAGGGTTTTCCGAGATTCAGGCCCAGTAATTCCTCTCTGCTTCTGTACTGTCTCTTCTTCCCCCTTCCCTTCTGTTCTTTTTCTAAGCTTGCCTTTGATGCTAGGGCTTCTAGCTTGTCATAAATATACTCGTTTCACTTTTTTTTTTTTTTTGGGTCTTTGTTGTATAGAGGGTTCGCCGGGAGCATCTGTCTATTCCACCATCTTAGCTCAGCCAGCGTAAACAAAATCTTTTGGATTCTCTAAAACTAAGAGAAACAGATCACAAATAGTAATCCTGCAGTGGTATAATTATAGGTATATGGTTTAACAGTTCTGAAATTGTCGTATGTATTTACTAGGTTTAGACAAATAAAGAAGTGTATTTTAATAATGGGAGTCCCTGGTTGGTGCAAATGGTTAACATTCTCAGCTGCTAACTGAAAGACATATGTTCAAAACGTTCACATTTCTAATGAAGACGATTCTTTACAAATTTGATCAAAATTTCACCTTTTATAAGAAAGTGGGTTTCTTATTTTATTACTCATAAAATATGAAGTAAGGATGAATATTAAGCAACTTATTAATGGATATAAATATTACATAGAAGTCACCATCTTAGGTCCTCTGTGGGATGCAAGGATGAACATAACTCTTCTCAAGAGAGATTTGCTAGAGAGAGGAGTGAGCAGGTTACTGTGAAAACCAAGAACCCCTTCCAGATTTCCCTCATGGTCTATAATACAGCAGAGATGTGGCCTGACTTCGTCTGGTTTCCAGGAGATCAGTACACAGTCTTTGCTGAGGTTAAAAATAGTTCCACATCTTTTGAAGGTTTCTGATGTTCTACTTTTTATGTCCTGAAAAACTGCCTTTAAGCTATTATAAAATAAAATATGATTAGTGTGGGTGTTGCTAGTAGTTGGAAGGTATGCAATGATTTTACATTTTATTCTTCACAACAGAAATTTTACTCTCTAAAATCAAAAGGAGATAGCTGTCAAGATTTTAATGGACAGAATTGATAAACTATTACTACGTTCAAAATAGCATTTGAATAGGTGGGAACTAACTGAGTAGGTTAGGAAAATGGAAGAAGTTTTTTCTTAACTTTTCCGGATATCCATTTGGATAAACAGACTTATGGACAAGATAACTGTGAGACAGAATTACAAGAGAATGAAACATTTTTTTCCAAAAAGCTTAATAACTCAGTGTCATGGATTGAATTGTGTACCCTAATAATACATGTCAAATTGATTAGACCATGATTCCCAGTACTGTGTGGTTGTCCTTCATCTGGTGATTGTAATTTTATGTTAAAAACTATTAGGGTAGGATTGCAACACCCTTACCCAGGTCACATCCCTGATCGAATGTAAAGGGAGTTTCCCTGGGGCATGGCCTACACCACCTTTTATCTTACAAGAGATGAAAGGAAGGGAAACAAGCAGAAAATGTGGGACCGCATACCACCAAGATAACAGTACCAGGAGCAGAGCGAGTCCTTTGGACTTGGGGTCCATCCGTGGAGAAGCTCCTAATCTGGGGGAAGATTGATGCCCTGAATTTGGACTTTTACCCTACTTCACTGTGAAGAAATAAATTTCTCTTTGTTAAAGCCCATCCACTTGTGTTATTTCTGTTACAGCAGCATTAGAACAACACACTCAGGAAGATAATTTCATGGAAAATCCAATGAGCCATAATCCAGTGACAGAGTTGATAAGATATAAGGTTAGCAGTCACTTTTCAATTTGTGCTTCAGTCAAAATGAAAAATAAATACATTATGCCTCTTTCAGTTCAAAAATAAAAATGTTTCTATTCAAATACATACATGTACATTTTTAGGAAGCCATACAGAATGTGGAACATTAAAGATCGTGATGGAATAAGAAGACAAACCAGTGAGTAATTGAAATTTTTCTATTTTTTAAATAATTGGGTTACTTATTCTGTCTTGTAGCAATTGTATTTAGTGTACTCATATGGTCTTGGCAATTAGACCCATAAATCTTAGGGTTAAAAATTTAAATATATTACTTGTAATAAGGCAACTGATTTCTTACATCCTAAAAAAAATGATGAGTTGTTACTTCAGGCTTCTAAGTTTGACTTTTATTTTTGGTAAGTTAAAGTAGCCCATTTCTGTTTCTAGGAGATAGATTGTCTAATAAATTATCTGAGTGAAAAGAAAGGGCTATGTAATTCTTATGACTGTTTCAACAAAATTGTAATGACAGTTTGCATAAATGGGACATAAAATGACAATTATTTTATTCATTGACTCCCAAAGATGTGCTTTGTTGTGTGAAGATTTCCTATCTGCTACTGTATTTTTAATATAAAAGAACTAATAAATGTGTATTAAAAGAATGCCAACAAGACCTTAAAAATAAGAAAAAATTTGCATGGATTATACAGGATATTTTAGAATATTGGAGATGAAGATGCTGATCATGATGAATTATATCTTTCACCTCTTCCCCTTAATACTATTTTTGTCTAAATGGGATTAAAAGAAGAATAATTGAAGAGAGAGAGAGAAATGAATAACTACACAGTGGTCACAGAGCTTGTCCTCCTAGGCCCTTCTGATGATCCTGACCTTCAGATTGTGACCTTCCTCTTTCTATTTATCACATATGTATTAAGCTTCACTGGAAACCTGATTCTTACCACCTTAACCTCGGTGGACTGCCATCTACAGACACCTATGTATTTCTTCCTCCGGAACGTCTCCTTCCTAGAAATCTCCTTTACAACTGTATGCATTCCTTGATTTCTGGGTGCAATTATCACCAAGGATAAGACCATTTCCTATAACAACTGTGCAGCTCAACCCTTCTTTATTTTCATGAGGATGATAGAATTTTACTTTCTGATGGCCATGTCCTATGACTTCTATGTGGCTATCTGCAAGCCCCTGCATTACACAAGCACCATGAACAGGAAACTCTGCTCCCTGCTTGTGTCATGTGTGTGGCTGAGAGGGTTTCTGACCATATTCCCACCCCTTATGCTTCTTCCCCCCCCCGGCTTACTGTGCTTCCCAAGTCATTGATCACTTTGCATGTGACTATTTTCCCCTCTTACAACTATCTTGCTCAAATACATGACTCCTAGAAGTAATTGGTTTTTACTTGGCTTTGGTTACTTTGCTATTCACTTTGGCATTAACGATTTTGTCCTACATGTGTGTCATCAGGACTATTCTGAGAATCCGATCTTCCAGTAAGAGAAAAAAAACTTTCTTCACTTGTTCCTCCCACATGACTGTCATTTCCATCTCTTATGGAAGCTGCATCTTCATGTATGCCAATCCCTCTGCAAAAGAAAAGCATCATTGACCAAAGGAGTTGCTATTCTGAACACCTCTGTTGTCCCCATGCAGAACCCCTTCATTTATTCCCTGAGGAACCAGGAAGTAAAACAAGTCTTCGAAAACTTCCTCCAGAACATAGCGTTTTCTACAAATTGGGAGTTTTTTTTTTTTTTAGGAAAAATACAGATACATGTGGTTGACATGAGTTGGAATCGACTCCACACCAACAGTTGTTTTTTTTTGGGGGGGGCGTATAAAGAACAATTAAATATAAACCTGGAATTCATAGATGTTTGTACAGGTATGCTTGTTCTTTTAGAGTCTCTTTACCTGTCACATCATTTGATCTGATATTTTGCAAATCCTTCACTTCAACTGCTGTGCCTGAGTTTCTCCAATGCAGTGTCTATTAACATATTTTAAAATATGGTAAAGCTTATTTCTCCTACTGAATTTTCTGAAAACCTTACATTTTCCTTGAAGGCACACTGTAGTTAAGATGGAGTAAAGTTGTTTTAATTCTGTTTATTTTCTCAGCTCTTAAAAGACACAGGTATTATTGCTTCGTACTTCAAATGTAGTGTTTCAAATGTATGTAATTTCTTGTGTGTTTTCAGGGTGAATATTGATAGTGTTTTCAGTAATGTTTATAGAATTTCCACGCTCTATATCATTGTTCATTAAATTCAGTTCAATACATACTATTGTGTTGCACTTTGAATACAGAGCTTTATACTTTGTGAAATTTAATGTACATTTTCTGGATAAATATTGATCATGATATTAAGTAATTTTTATAAAATTTTCATGTTTTTAAAACTTCTTAGGAGATATTCATAGTTTTTCTAAAACATGCAGAGTAAATGCACTAAAACTAAAACACATTTCACTTCTATTTTTCTGTAAATTATATAAGTTCCACGTTGCAAACTACAAAAATAAATTTAGGCTACACTATCATTATTTTGGAAAGCCTGGTAGCGTACTGGTTAAGTGCTACGGCTGCTAACCAAGAGGTCAGCAATTCGAATCTGCCAGGCACTCCTTGGAAACTTTATGGGGCAGTTCTACTCTGTCCTATAGGGTCGCTAGGAGTCAGAATCGACGGCAGCGGGTTTTGGTTTTATGATTATTTTAATTATATGAGCCGCACAAGTTATATGAACAGTGTTGTGATAATGATTCATCTGGCTTAAAATATAAAACATTAATTAATGGCTATATTTTAGAAGAATTACAATTTCAAACTTTCTTTTTCTTTTCTTGTTCTCGCAAATTATGTTGACTAGAAAATTTTGTTTAACAGACTTCATTGTTAAATTCTAGACTACTTACAAAGTGAAGTATAAGAAAATAAAATAAAAAACTTGAAGTACTTGTCAAATCATGAAAAGTGTTGTTATGCAGATTCTTAGTATAATTCAAATAAGTTTTGGTCTTTATATGTATCTATATGTTTTTAAGATCTGGAACACAATGCGTTCCAATATGAGAAATGAACATAGTGACTTCTCTCTGAGGAATTTAAAACCTGTAAGTCTTGGTGATACCTTACACTTGTCTGTGATTTAAATAGTCTCAGAGATCTTTTACATGTCCCTTTTATTCATGTATTTATTCATCTCTTTATTCCCAAGTTTCAGTATCTACATAGGAAATGATAATGACTTTTGTGCTTGTTCATATCCAGTGTAAGGAAAACAAGTAAACTGATGATTATAATCCAATTGTATAAAAATTCCATAATATCTCTATGAAGAATACACTGTACAGGCACATGAAAATATTAAGGTTATAAATATAATAGGCTTGCCCACATTATTCAGAATTTGGAAAAAACATTACACCAATAAGGAAGGCACAATCATTGTTATTTTTATGTATTAGGATTACAGTCATGATAGAGACAGCAGATAAAGGGAATATTTGCTACATTGCAAAGCCTTGCATAACTAGACATTCCATTAATAATTAACATTTAGTTAATACTTAAAAGTATTACACACACGACCAAGTATAAAAGCTTAACTATTTTTGCACACTCCTATGACATAGTGGGTTCCTTGGGTGGTACAAACTGTTAATGCTGCACTCTACTGCTAAACAAAAGGTTGGAGATTCGAGTCCACCCAAAACTGCTTCAGGAGAAAGGCTTGGAAATCTACTTCCAAAATATAAGCCATTGAAAACCCTATGAAGCACATTTCGATTTTTAGGCACATGGGCTTGCCATTGGACAGCAACAGTTCTTTTTTTTTTTTAACGACATATGTAGTAATCATTCTACGTGACTACATTTTATGTTTTTAAACTTGATTGGCATCTGGCATGGCGGAACAATAGCTGTCATTCTGAGCAAACTAAGTAAACGACAGTCTGCAACTATAGACAAAAAGAAAAATACTTATCCATGTACGTAGATTTGGGGTTCCATCTGAAATTGAGTTAAATTTGGTGTATTCATAATTATTTAATACATTATAAGCAATAAGGTTCTTTTTTTCTGGTTAAATAAATAATGACTGTTATTGAAGTACTGAGTTATGATACCTAACTTTCCACTTACCATCAATAAAAACATAAGAAAATTAGGCATGTTAGCTTTTCCAACTTCAGTGTCCTCATTTTTTTTAAATAAAGATGATAATACTTTAGTTTTTATGCCATATGCTTACTGTGGAAACCCTGGTGGCATAGTGGTTAAGTGCTACAGCTGCGAACCAAAGGGTTGGCAGTTCGAATCTCCCAGGTGCTCCTTGGAAACTCTAGGGGGCAGTTCTACTCTGTCCTACAGGGTCGCTACGAGTCAGAATTGACTCAACAGCACTGGGTTTTTTTGTTTTTTTTTTTATGCTTACCATGAGATGAAACTATAAAAGATATACATGGATTAATTTTTTAAAAGTAAGAAACGTTATTCAAATGTAACACTAGTGTTTAAGAATCCAACAGTATGAAGGGCTTAGGTTTTGCTCCAAATCTATGACTTTGTTTATATGTGAAATAAGATATATATATATATATATAATTTTTTTTTAGGCACTCCAATCTATTGTGCACAGGTGAAATTTCTTTCCCAGCTCTTAATTTCATATCATGTAAAGCCATTACTTGCTAGTCACATTGAGTTTAGTCTGGTCAATGGAAAAATATCAGCTTCATATTCAACTAGCTTCAGCCAGGCATTGAAATTTGGATGGAGTCTCGGGCTCCTTTCATTGCCTCTTCTCTACTCAGAGATAGTTCGTGATTAGGACAAAGGCAGAAGACAGATGGAAAAGGACAAACACCTTTTATTTATCTGGTGCTCCTTTAAATCTCTTTTGATTAACATTGGATCTTTGTGGGAGGGTGTCTAAATGCAGATACTCCTATATGGTGCATATGAGTAAATTCAATGGACTTCACACAAATTGCGGTGCTACAACCAATCCCTCACCAGTATACACAACATAGAAAATTGTATTAGTGTTCCTTAATCTGGAAGCAGCTAACCTTGAAAGGGTTCTTGCAAAATGCCTAAAGTGTGATTACCTTTTCTGATGTTTAATTGATCTAAGGGAAACCTGCACATTCTTGGTTTAACAAGTAATAATTGTAATGACTACTTCACTTCTGCTCACTCTCTGTGCCCAAATGTCTCTCTGAAATTCTCTTTCTCTTCTACTCAAATTGAGAGGGCAGAGCAGCAAATACGGTGTGATATACCAAATCATTGTAAAGAGAAGCCTGTCATTCTCAGAAGCACTGCGTATTCATGTATCTGGTTCTCTAAGACCTTTTAAACTTGACCTTGAGAGTCATTGTCAGGTTGCAACATTCACAGAAAATGGAGGGAAAATCGTTTCTAAGCTGATGATGACATGGTTCCATTAATCTTTCTCTTTTAGCAACTCCACTGTATACGGAATAATGAGAGATTCTAGATAATGGTTTCTGGTAGCAGAATCTGTCCAACTGCCAGTTATTTGGCTCTGTAATGGTTGCTTGACCCCCAAATTATCTTGACTGTAGGGCGTTATAAATTGAATTGTGCCTGCCCCAAAATATCTGTTGCAAGTCCTAACCCCTCTACCCGTGGTTATAATTCCATATGGGAATGTGTTTTTTCGTTGTGTTAATAATGTAGCAAAAACAAACAAATAAACATTGCCGTTGAGTCTATTCTGACTCACAGCAACCCTACATGAAAAAGTAGAACTGCTTCACGTGGTTTCCAAGGAGTGGCTGGTGGATTCAAACTGCCAAAGTTTTGGTTAGAAACAGAACTCTTAACCACTGTACCACCAGGTTTTCCAATAATGTAGGATGTGTCTTAAATCAATCTTTTTTGAGATATAAAAGAGCAGATTAAGCCAGGGATAGCAAGCATAGTCGGAGAAGGTAGATACCATGCCACTTGAAGATCACCAAGGAACCAAGGAACAGAAGCTGAAAAGAGAGAAGGACCAACCCCTCGAAGAGACACAGATAGAACGCCTTCCTCCAGAGCTGGTGCCCTGAATTCAAACTTCTGTCTAGCCTCCTAAAATGTGAGAAAATAAATGTGTTTTTTAATGTCACCCACTTATTGTATTTCTGTTATAGCAGGACAAGATAATTAAGACATGAAGGTTAAGCATTTGATTTTTATAGCTGTGGAAAGTCAACCACAATGCCAACCCAGAAGAAAATTTTCTTAGCATCCTCTTACAAAGACATGAAAACAGCTTGGCACTATTTCCATTTTGCATATCTTTGTAAATTAATACAGTAGAGGAACCAGCATCCAAGTTTAGATGAATGAGGAAGTACACATAAGTGAATTTTCTCATGAGAATTATGCTGTATGACAGTACACTAGGCAAAGGAATGGTATATCATCCCTTTGATTAATTATAAAGACATCTAGAACTGTTTCTTAAACTCGCTCAGCCTCAGATGCATTGGCTCAGTTGTTTATGCTCAGGGTAGATCTGAAAATATAGATAACAAGTATATTCACTCTCAGTTCAGGACAATCCTTGCACAGAAACAATAGGAAAGCAAAAATAATAATAAATTTTATTGAAGATATTGGAAAGTAAAAAAAAAAAAGTATTTTAGGATTAAAATACAATATATTAAAGAATTCAGAATGATAATCCCAGCAAAGGAGGTCACTTTTCCCTGCCCATAATGGACGAGGTAGCTGAACAGATAAATCAGGAAATCTTCCTAATAGGTTAAAAAAAAAGAACAAAAACTGGAGTATAGGACTTGCCAAGTTTGTGAAGCTAGAAAAATTTATACTTTCAAAGTTTATTTAAAAGGTTAAGCCATAGAAATAAGAGTGGGGAGAAGATAGCCTTTACCCTAAAGAAAAGCTTCAAATTATATCAATTCATGGATTTAGATTAAGATGCCTTTGAATATTAGTGTCCCTAATCATCTGCTAGAAAAAAGCCTAAAATCTCTGTAGGAAGATATCATTGCCCTAAACACCAATATATTTCTATAACTTTGTCACACAACTCCTATCTATCAGAAACAATACCCTGGCACATGAGCAGATAAAGCAATATAAATAAAATCAAACAAAGCTAACAATAAAAACAGAGGAAGAGTGGCTATAGAAAATAGACTCAAAAGGCACAAATGTTAAATTAGCTATGCTTAATATATTCAAAAGATCACAGTAAGAATTGTAATTTTGATTCAAGTTCTTAGAATTACTGAGGAAAAAAAATCTGATATTTAAAGCTCTCCTTAATAACTCAGTGGAGGAGTTTAAGAGCAGATTAACACAGCCAAAGAAAGAGCTAGTGTACTGGAACAGAACTCAGAAGAGTGAATATTTGAGAAATACTAAGGAAAACTAGAGAAGAGGGTAAGAGACAAAGAGAATAAGGTGAGAACTTCTACCAGATGGATTAATGGGTTTCCAGAAAGAGAAAGGAAAAAAAAAAAAAAAAAAGGAGAGGCAATTTTTGAAGTGATAAACCAAAAAAAAAAAAAAAAAAAATCTGTTACCTTTGAGTTGATTCTGACTCATAGCGACCCTAGATAGAGTAGAACTGCCCCATAGGGTTTCGAAGGAGCTGCTTTGGATTTGAACTGCCAACTTTTTCGTTAGCAGCCAAGCTCTTTTTTTTTTTTTCCTTCTTTTTTGTTTTAATTATTTTGTTATTGTCATTGGGAATATACATAGCAAAACATACACCAATTCAACAGTTTCTACATGTACAATTCAGTGACATTGATTACATTCTTGGAGTTGTGCAACCATTCTCACCCTCATTTTCTGGGTTCTTCCTCCCCCATCAACATAAACTCACTGTTCCCTAAGATTCCTATCTAATCTTTTGAGTTGCTGTTGTTATTATAGTTCTTTTTTTATTGTGCTATAGGTTTTTTTAATAGGTTTACAGAGCAAATTAGCTTCTCATTAAACGATTAACATACATATTGTTTTGTGACATTGATTGCCAACCCCATGACATGTGAACACTGTCCACTTCTCAATCTTGAGTTCTCTATTTCCAATCCTCTCTGTCAGACCAATAAGTCTGATCTTTTTTAGTGAGTTAGAATTTTGTTCTACATTTTTCTCCAGCTCTGTCCAGGACCCTCTATTGTGATCCCTATCAGAGCAATTGGTTGATGCAGCTGAGCACCATCTAGTTGTGTTGGACTCAGTCTGGTGGAGGTCATGGTACTTGTGGTCCATTAGTCCTTTGGACTAATCTTTCCCTTGTGTCTTTCGTTCTCTTCATTCTCTCTTGCTCCAGATGGGGTGGGACCAGAGAAGTGTCTTAGATAGCCGCTCACAAGTTTCTAAGACCCAAGAGGTGACTCACCAAAGTAGAATGTAGAACATCTTTACAAATCATGTTATTCCAATTGAGCTAGATGTCCCCTGAGACTATGGTCCCCAGCCCCTAGCCCAGTAATTCTGTCCCTCTGGAAGTTTGAATGTGTCTATGAAGCTCCCATGACCTTGCCTTGGTCAAGTTGTGCTGACTTTCCTAGCATTGTGTACTATCTGACCCTTCACCAAATTTACCACTTAACCTATTGTTTAGTGATTTTCCCTCCCCACTCTTCTCCGCCATAACCATCATAGTTTCTTTCTGTGTGTAAACCTTTCCGTGAGTTTTTCTAACAGTGATCTCATACAGTATTTGTCCTTTCGTGATTGAACTTCACTCAGCATAATGTCCTCCAGATTCATCCATGTTGTAAGATGTTTCACAGATTCATCATTGTTCTTTATTATTGCACAGTATTTCATGTTGTGTATGTACCATGGTTTGTTTATCCATTCTTCTGTTGATGGGCACTTAGGTTGTGTCCACCATTTTCCTATTGTTAATAATGTCGCAATGAACATGGGTGCACATATGTCTGTTTGTATGATGGCTCTTATTTCTCTAGGATATATTCCTAGAAGTGGGATAGCTGGATCATATAGTATTTCTATTTCTAGCTTTTTAAAGAAGCCACCATATCTTCTTCCTAAATGGTTGTACCATTTTGCATTCCCACCAGCAGTGCATAAGAGTTCCAATCTCCCTGCAACCTCTCCAATATATGTTAATTTCTTTTTTTTTTTTTTATTAGTGCCAGTAATGTTGGGGTGAGATGGTGTCTCATTGTAGTTTTCGTTTATGTTTCTCTAATGGCTAGCGATCGGAAATATTTTCTCATGTGTCTATTAGCCATGTGAATGTCTGCTTTAGAGAAGTATCTGTTCATATACTTTGTCCAGATTTTAATTGGTTTGTCTTTTTGTTGTAGAGGTGCTGGATTTTCCTACAGATTTTAGACATTGCAACTTTGTTGGACTTGTCATAGCCAAATTTTTTTCCCAATCTGTAGGTTCTCATTTTGCTGGGTTGGTGAAATCTTTTGATGAGCATAAGTGTTTAATTTTTAGAAGATTCCAGTTACTAGCTTATCTTCTGGTGTTTGTGTATTGTTGGTTATGGTTTGTATGCCATTTATGCCATGTATTAGGGACTCTTGCGTTGACCTTGTTTTTTCTTCTATGATCTTTATAGTTTTTGATTTCATATTTAGGTCTTTGACTTATTTTGAATTAGTTTTTGTGTAT